>NC_088643.1:76040113-76042613 GCF_964019385.1 Sycon ciliatum | reverse complement strand
CTTCTGCTACTACTCGTGGTTTACCTGTGATTAGTATGTAGACGCCCACAGCGCTAGCGGCATCGGTGCCATCCTGTTGAGGTGAGTCTCGGGCGCGTCACTTTTTCACATAGCTGGGGTCGGCCAGGGGCAAAATGGCGAAATAAACGCCTCGGTGTTCTGCCTCACCGTTTGTTCTTACTCTTAGCTTACCTGGAACCAGACATCTATTATAAAGACTAAGCATAACAAGGTTGCGGACCGTCGGACGACTTGAAACCACTCCGGTGTAGTTATTTTCAAGTGTGAGCTCAAAAATGAATCAGTTGATCTGTAGTGCATGTAGCTATAAATTTTTTATAGATCTGCTGCACGTGCGGGCATGGCAGCCTCCCGCAAAGTGCAGTGACTTGTTTACTCAAGTTTGACACCACTTTTATTAAAGGGGAAGTTAAGGCAAAAATTAAAATTTCACCAGTTGTAGTCTTCGGGGTGCTGAGTCGAATGGTCGTGGTCCGAGGAAGCTGAGACGCTCCCTTCCTACTTGAATCCCAATCGAACTCGCGCACTTCCACCGAAACTGGGTGACTACGCCCTACTACAGTAGATGGGGATTTGTATGCAAAATGTCACTAAAAGCGCCATTTCGTTCTAATAAAAGCACGGATGACCGCGATTGGCCCATATGTTGTAGTCTTTTGGACGCTGAGTCGACTGGTTTTGGTCCGAAAAGGCTGCGATGCAGCGTTCCTCCTTTATTCCCAATCGAACATGGTTGAACAAGCGGTCACGTGCTCCTGCGTACGCCAGTCACCTGGTCACCGTGCCTGCAGGGTACAACTTACTAGCCTGTTTGACCTTTTTTGGGTGCAGTCCTGTCACTCGAGTTGAACCTTGGTGTGAAAGTTGTCGCCTGCTGGCGTGGTGACCAGGTGATTTGGGCACCCAGGAGCATGTGACCGCTTGTTCAACCATGTTCGATTGGGAATAAAGGAGGAACGCTGCGTCGCAGCCTTTTCGGACCAAAACCAGTCGACTCAGCGTCCAAAAGACTACAACATATGGGCCAATCGCGGTCATCCGTGCTTTTATAAGAACGAAATGGCGCTTTTAGTGACATTTTGCATACAAATCCCCATCTAGTAGGGCGCAGTCACCCAGTTTCGGTGGAAAGGGGAAGTTAAGGCAAAAATTAAAATTTCACCAGTTGTAGTCTTCGGGGTGCTGAGTCGAATGGTCGTGGTCCGAGGAAGCTGAGACTCTCCCTTCCTACTTGAATCCCAATCGAACTCGCGCACTTCCACCGAAACTGGGTGACTGCGCCCTACTAGATGGGGATTTGTATGCAAAATGTCACTAAAAGCGCCATTTCGTTCTTATAAAAGCACGGATGACCGCGATTGGCTCATATGTTGTAGTCTTTTGGACGCTCCTGAGTCGACTGGTTTTGGTCCGAAAAGGCTGCGATGCAGCGTTCCTCCCTTATTCCCAATCGAACATGGTTGAAGAAGCGGTCATGTGCTCCTGGGTGCCCAAATCACCTGGTCACCACGCCAGCAGGCGACAACTTTCACACCAAGGTTCAACTCGAGTTCAACTCGAGTGACAGGACTGCACCCAAAAAAGGTCAAACAGGCTAGTAAGTTGTACCCTGCAGGCACGGTGACCAGGTGACTGGTGTACGCAGGAGCACGTGACCGCTTGTTCAACCATGTTCGATTGGGAATAAAGGAGGAACGCTGCATCGCAGCCTTTTCGGACCAAAACTAATCGACTCAGCGTCCAAAAGACTACAACATATGGGCCAATCGCGGTCATCCGTGCTTTTATAAGAACGAAATGGCGCTTTTAGTGACATTTTGCATACAAATCCCCATCTAGTAGGGCGCAGTCACCCAGTTTCGGTGGAAGTCCGCGAGTTCGATTGGGATTAAAGTAGGAAGGGAGCGTCTCAGCTTCCTCGGACCACGACCATTAGACTCAGCACCCCGAAGACTACAACTGGTGAAATTTTAATTTTTGCCTTAACTTCCCCGTTAAGTTTTAAATTAACGAACTCGCATGTAGCGAATTTCGTGATAATTGTAGCCAACATTGTCCATGTCCTCACATCCCTGTTTCAACAGTTTGAACCCATACTGAATTGACCCTTTGTAGCGAACTGTTTTCGTTCCCGTACGAACCATAATACAATCATGCAATTTATTCTGAGAATATTTTATTCTTTTCAAGTAAGAGAGCAGGCAAACCAAGTGCACTCATGCAGTCACCCGACCGGTGTATGCCCGGAAGCATGATGTCTTGATGACATACGTCATTGATACACACACACACACACGTGTTCTTTGCATGGCACATGTCTGTTATAAAGAACAATTACTTCGGAAAGTCAAGGGTGTGTTTGGTCGGTAGGAACTGGAACAGGATGTAACAGCTGGTGCACAAGGAGCAGATGTTCCCACCTCTGGCACCAGGCTTCACTGGGCAAAACATGAAACTGCTCTGGCCTGTAGGCTGGAGC
>NC_088643.1:75775595-76039913 GCF_964019385.1 Sycon ciliatum | reverse complement strand
TGGTAGGTGCTGCGCCACTCCGCGCGAGCCCCCCCCCCCCCCCCCCCCCGAAACAGGTGCTGTTTGGCTCCTTGCACACACACACACACACACACACACACACTACTACTACTACTACTACTAGCAGCATGACTGCCCAGAGGGGCAAGTGTCACCCCTATGGAAAGGGGACCAGAAAACGGGACACGGATCACAAGCAGGACCGCGAATGTCTGGCTAGATCCTGCTGCCGGCGGAAATTGCGTTTACAACGTGGGCAGCTGAGGGGCAGAGCTGCTCTCTCAGCAGCAGATGGTCTCGCACCACGATTGCAGTTGTGACGCTTGAACCCGGCCGCAGAACGGAAGCATCGCTGACATGTTGCACACACACACACACACACACACACACACACACACACACACACACACACACACACGCACGCATTAAATACAGGCACACAAAATCCAGTCTACTAGTACACGAGATGTGTTGCCAGTGAGGACGGGCAAACAAACTCAAGAATCTGGGAGAGTTCAACCAAAGGTCAGTCTAAAAAGATGATAACCATAAGCTAGAATTTGCTGAATTTCCTCAATGAGGATAGCTTAAATATAACGTTAAATGCAATTAATTTACGTGGTTCGGTAGTTGACAACATGAGCTGAGGACACTTCGGCAAAGAGTCAATCTCAAGAGAATAAAAGCAACTATGAGAGGAGAGATGGAGTAGCCATTGGTGACCCAGTTAGAGAGCGGCACAGGCTAGCCAAACAAAAAGGCAATAATGGAAGAAGGACAGAAACCAATGCATAACAATAGCATGCACTTGGTACAGAAGTTCTGATTAGTTCAGCACAGAGTGTGGCAAGCTGAGCAGAGACTGAGCGGCAGAGTGTGGCGCGTCTAGCCGCGTCCAAGTAGCACTATACGACATGCCGCATAGAGACTGAAAAAGCATTGTGCTCAGCAGAGACTGAGCAGCACAACGTGATGTGTCCAGCAGAGTTTGAGCAGAACGGCGCGACATGCTCAGCAGAGACAAAGCAGCACTCCAGCTGTAGCAACGCGATGTCATGTCGGGAAGCACGTGTGGACAAGTTAAGGCAAATTATTCTACATGTAAGAGGAGGAGTTGCCTATGAGGAATGTGTAAGACCCATAAACACTATGGATAGGAAAGGTAGATGACAAGATAATATATCTATACTGTTAGCTTGGTTTCAACTTGTCACAAAGCCATGGTTAAAAAGAGAGAAATAAATACTAGCATGTGCGTACATTGGAGAAGATCCTGTGGACGGCACGCGCAGTCGTGCTACGAATCTTCCGAGAGATGCGATGAGGTAGATGTGGGCGTATCCCTAGGGGAAGAAACAGTGCCAATGGGCGGTGAGAGACGTTTGCACAACTCACGGGCAATGATCAACTCCTCGTCGCCAACTTGGCTCGAGCGTGCCCTCACCATGCGCGCTTGCATGCGCTTGCGAACAGCATGACCTTCACTTATAGATGTGTCCGAGGAGTTGTCTGGACTCGACATATTCCCACCAGCACTAGAGGTGGCCACAGTCTCTATTTCGTTCTGAGAGTTGTGTTCGGCTGCGGCAGCAGGGCCCCCATCACTGATTGGCATGGCCATTGATGATCCAACAGGAGCACAAACAACTGCATCCACTGCTTGCGCTTCAGGCACTGGATCGCCGACCACTGCAGAAGCGGCTGCCGTCGACGCAACCGGAATGAGAATAGAGCTGCCCGTTAGAGGAGAATCACACTCCTCTGTATCACTGTTCGCTGCCGCTGCCTCGTTTCTCATCAAGCGTCTCACCTGGGTGATGACACGCCGGCCTTCCTGCTTGAGGCGCACACGCGGCGACTGTGACTCGTCCACGTTGTCCTCAGTGTCCGTCTCCCCTCGTACGCCACTTGGCGAGTGTTTGCGTAGCGTGCTCAGCCCAACGTTGAGCAGGCGAGTGACAGCTCGCCCTCTTTCTTTCTCTGGCCCAGGGCCAGAGTTGGCCGCATCAGAGTTAGAGTTGTTGCTAGTGTCCACACGACGAGGTTTCCAACTCCACGGCTGCTTCATTTGCGACTGGGAGAGAACCACCAGGTCACTGGGACGCTTGCTGCGATTTCTGAAAAGTAGACAAGAGGAAGGTGCGGAAGACTTGGCCATCGCGGTTTTTACACACTTCACCAGACCACGCCACTCTCGTGACATACACCTGTGACATGAACATCATTATTGTACTGAGTACAATTATATTAAAATACTGGCATTGAGGAGTCTTTCTTCACATCTGCATGGTCCCTCAATGCTCGCAGTGCCAGTGCCTTCACGGAATAGTCACTTCTAGCTATTGTGGTGACACGTGTGTTGTGTGCGTGTTCAGGAGAGGGAGGGAGGGAGAGAGAGAGAGAGAGAGAGAGAGAGAGAGAGTGTGTGTGTGTGCGTGTGTGTGTGTGTGTGTGTGTGTGTGTGTGTGTGTGTGTGAGAGAGAGAGAGAGAGAGAGAGAGAGAGAGAGAGAGAAATAAAGAGCATGTGTGTATGTGAGAGAGAGAAAGAGAGAGCGTGTGCGTGCGAGTGCTCGCGAGTGCTCGCTCGCTCGCTCGAGATAGATAAATAGATAGATAGATAGATAGATAGATAGAGAGAGAGAGTGAGTGAGAGAGAGAGAGAGAGAGCTAAAGCTGGCTCAGGTGCTCACAGCACAATATAGATTTCATACTACAGTTGCGCTCATTGAAATCCAACCCAAAGTGAAAAGACTGGTGCCCTGGACCAGTACCGATTACATCACTTTACTTGTACATGTGTACATCCAGCCGCATTCCTACCACTTGCAGGGTGTCAAGGGTCGCGCAAGTACAGGGTGTACTTTGGGTCGGATTTCACCGAGCAGGACTGCACTTGCCACTGCTGGTGCTTTTCTTTACCTGTGGCATTGCTACCAAGTACATGCTGCACTGCGATGCCGGTCCAGGGCTCCAGGCGACCGGATGAATCACATGCAGGACTCTGTGAAAGAAATGCATGCTCAAGTTCTCTCTCTCTCTCTCTCTCTCTCTCTCTCTCTCTCTCTCTCTCTCTCTCTCTCTCTCTCTCTCTCTCTCTCTCTCTCTCTCTCTCTCTCTCTCTCTTGCAGCAACGCACATGTACAGCCTGCCCCCTACTTACTTGCTAAGCTTGGTCTCATGGTATGGCAGGGTTGGTCGACCGGCACTAGCACGTGCATCTTGAATACTCTGAGCAATGCCTTGCAAACTCTCTGCAATCACAAAGCACCACCAGCAAAATCATAACATAAGAAACAGTCGAACAAAACGGTGATTTCTCTACGTTTCACGTATAGCAGAACCTCTCTACTGTTGTGCGCGATCTATGGATCTGCGAAATCGATCGATTTGGCTGCGCGATCTATATAAATGATAACAGTTAGGGGGTATGGTTGTAGTGAGGGCTTTGGTCCCGTGACGTAGAGTTTGAATTTGGTGCTCCTGCTTTCCCCCGAGTTTCGCGAACTTTGCACAAGTAGACTTGGTAGCTCTCTCCACAGTGATGCCCGCAAAGGGCAACTCCGCGACTGGCGTCCCTGACGGCCAGTGTTGCCAGTGCACTGGCAATTCCAAGTGCGGAAAAAGGCTGCTGTTGCCGAGAAGCTGACAAGCTATGCGAGGATTGCGGGCCCGGGAACAGGGCAAGATGCAAAAATTCGCAAACCGTCGCGGCGAGGGCCAGTCCCGTAGGCATTCGAACCATACGATACATTCCAGCTGCCGCGTCCCCCACGTGGAGACCGACAACCCAGGGCGAAGCCCACGTGTCGCAACAGTCGGCTCGGGACACTCCACCTCTGGACGAGCTCCACACCGATGGTCAGGGCCAAGGACTAGATAGTACCAAGCAGGTGTCGGACTCGCAGCAGTTAGCGTGGGACGTACTGGAACAGCTCCACGTCGCCGAGCTCTGCGTCGACGGTCAGGGCCAAGGACTAGATGGCACTACCCACGTGTCGGACTCGCAGCAGCTGGCGTGGGACGGCCTGGAACAACGCCACCTCGCCGGCCCGATTTCCAATTCGCAAAAGGTAGCATGGGACCTTCTCGATGCCTCTACACCAACACCCTCGGAGACCGACTCCTGTGGAGAAGATGCACTGCCACGTGAAGCCAATGCTCCACGGCAAGACCGACAACTAACGGCACAAGAGGTCGCCCTCCTAGCGAGCCTGAGCTCCTCGCAGCCCAATAGCAACAGCGAGCCGGAACCCACAAATGCGCACGGTACAGCTAGTGGGCAGGGTGCTGCAACACTGCCAATCACGCCAGCTGACCAACGGCTCAGACTTGGTGAGCTGAGCCCCGAGGACACAGGACAGGTCATAGCTGCAGCGTACGAGGAATCGTACACTTCCGGCCTAACCTGTTCGCCATCCCATCGGGTGCACATGGCAGGTCAGTGGTGGACTTGAGCGCTCGCTACGTCAATACATTCGGAACAAATGCGGCGGGAGAAGGCATAGCCTTGAAGGCACTTATGGTCTGCCACAGTCTTCTACTGCAACAACCGGCCAACTGCTTGACACGTAAGGTGCATGTGGAATGTCTGAACCGACGAATGCAGCTATGGAACGAGGGGAAACATCAATGAACTCGTCCGGGAAGCACGTACCATCCAGCGCCAACTAACCAAGGAACGTGGCGGGAAACGGGCTCAAAGTCTAGATGACGCGCGACGTTTCGCTACCCTCATCAAAAATGGTAAACTGGGCGCAGCTCTCCAGTCCCTGACAGCAACGCCCTCAGGTGGGCTGCTAAATCTGGACTCCTCCGCTGATGGTAAAACCGTGAGGCAAACGCTGAAAGAGAAGCACCCGCCGGCGGAACCCATGCATGCAGATGCCCTCATCATCGGCCCCTGCCCTGAACTGCCGCACCCGGTGCTGTTCGAAGCTCTGAACAGAGACATCATTCGGCAATCGGTGCTAAGGACAAATGGAGCAGCGGGCCCATCCGGCATGGACTCTACCAGCTGGAAACGCGTGTGCACCTCGTTCGGAGCGTCCTCGGACCAGCTATGTGATAGCATCGCCGCCTGCGCCAAGCGCATCGCCACCGGAATCATCAACCCAATTTCCCTCGAGTCATTCACGGCATGTCGCCTGGTGCCTCTGGATAAGAAGCCCGGGGTGCGCCCAATCGGCATATGTAAAGTCCTCAGAAGGATAGTAGGCAAAGCCATCCTCACCATAATCGGAGAGCAGATCCAACAGGCGGTCGGGTCGCTTCAGCTGTGTGGCGGCCAAGAATGTGGTGTGGAAGCAGCAATCCGGCACCTATGGAACGAGGACGAGACCGAAGCAGTCCTCCTAGCAGACGCGGGCAATGCGTTCAACAGGCTGAACCGCAGTGTATGCTTGCACAACATCCGTCACCTCTGTCCGGCCATCGCAGGTGCCGTCACCAACACCTACCAGCATCCTGCAAGGCTGTTCGTCGATGGGGAGTGTCTTCTTTCTGAGGAGGGCACCACCCAGGGAGACCCGATGGCAATGCCCATGTATGCCATTGGGCTCCTCCCACTCATGCAGAAGGCGGCGAGCAGCTCAGCGGCACAGCACATCTGGTTTGCGGATGATTCCACAGCAGCAGGCCGTATGGGTGCGCTGCGTGTATGGTGGAACACGCTCGAGGAGGAGGGCCACAAGTACGGATACTTCATCAATGGTTCCAAGTCCACTCTCCTGGTGAAACCACAGTTTGCCAAAACCGCGGAGGAAGTGTTCCATGGGACTAACATCGCAATCACGCAAGACGGTTGCCGTCATCTGGGTGCGGGACTGGGCACTGCTGCTTTCTGCAAGCAGTTTGTTGCAGCGAAGGTCACGGAATGGGTGAAGGAACTGCAAGTCCTCACCAGGTACGCCCAATCGCAACCACAAGCAGCGTACACGGCGTTCACGCAAGGGCTGAAGGGCAAGTGGACATTCCTCGCTCGCACCATGCCAGAAGCGACGGAGAATTTCCAGCCACTGGAGGAGATTATCCACGGCGAGTTTATCCCGGCGCTCGCAGGACACCCCGCTCCTGATCAGACCACCCGCACTCTCCTCGCTCTGCCTTGTCGCCTAGCGGGCATGGGTCTAATCAACCCGTGCGATCTCGCCAGCCAGTTTGATGACCCCAGGACCATCACGCAGCCATTGGTGGAGCGGATCATCATGCAAAACTCGGACCTAGGTGATGTTCACCACACCATGAAGGCAGAGAAGGGGAAGGTGCGCAGGATCCACTCCGTAAGGGAGAAGGAGACCCTAGCCGCTGTGGAAGAGAGCATCGCTTCGGACTTAAAGCGGTCCAGGGAGCTGGCGGCGGAGAAGGGTGCCTCGTCGTGGCTGACATGCAAACCACTGAAGATGTTTGGCTTCATGCTATCCAAGAGCGCATTTCACGATGCGGTTTCATTGCGATATGGCTGGCCTCTGAAGCGGTTGCCCTCTGCTTGCAGCTGTGGTAAATCATTCACCGTGGACCATGCTCTCTCCTGCTCAACCGGCGGCTACCCTAGCCTCCGCTACAACGAGGTACGCGACCTCGCAGCATCCATCATGAAGGAAGTTGCGCACCAAGTTGTGGTGGAACCGCTGCTAGAGCCGCTGACAGGTGAGAGGATGACGCTACGGTCGGCTTCAACTGAAGACAACGCCCGCCTGGACATCGGTGTCAGTGGAGTCTGGGGAGGTCGGTACGAGCGTTCGTACTTAGATGTCCGGGTTTTCAACCCCCACGCCCCCACCAACGCCAAGTTTGCCTTGCCCGCTGTGTACAAGCGACATGAGCAGGAGAAGCGTCGCCGCTACGAGGAACGGATCACCAACGTCGAGCACGCCTCCTTCTCACCAGTTGTCTTGTCCTGCACTGGAGGGTATGGCAAAGCTGCGACAGCACTCTATGCTCGGCTGGCGATGCTCGCCGACAAGAAGCAGGAGCCGTACTCTGCCACAATCTCCTACATCCGATGTAAGCTCAGCTTTGCCCTCATCCGTGCTGCTGTTGCCAGTCTGCGAGGCCATCGGCACCGCGTGCCCTCAGATGCAAACGACTCGGCCCGATTTGCGGTTGCCATGAGCAGCATCGGTTAAACCCTCCCGAGGCTCCATACTAGACTGTTTTCACAGCCATTTTTGCTCTCTCGACTGTCTTCACAGCCATTTTTGCTCTCTCGACTGTTTTCACAGCCATTTTTGCTCGTTTTTCTTCCGGTGCTGTTGAGGTTGCACTCGTAATTGTGTTTATTTTGCCCGTACAAGAGGCTTGGTGTGATAAAAAAAACCAAAAAACAAAAAACAGTTCCGCCAGAAATGACCAAAGACAAAGAACGATAACAAATCAATTCCAAACCAGGCTATCTGTATCATACTTCACCAGTCATACACCATGGGTAGCTTTTACAGAGCCGTGCACATGCTCAAGCTGCATCATTTAAATTTCTTGGTTGATGAGGACGATTCAGATGTCTGGAAGTATCAGCAATATGTCCGTAAAACAATAAGTGAAGCGATACGATTAACAGCTATTGAGATATTCCACTCATAAACATTCGTCGTAGCAAATTTGCGCTCTGATTGCGTGCCCAGCCTTGAGTGACCAAAGAAAACCGATCTCTGCAAGTTTGTGACTGGAGTACGCTTTCTGGTCTGGTCGCCACATGCCAAAATCAAGCTTCGGCTCAAAATGATCCTCTCATCACCAGCTTTCCAAGATGCCTAAGATGATGAAAATAACCAAAAGAGATCAAGGCCAATGGCCAGAGAAGGCAACATTTTGCAAAACGTTCCATATCAGCTCATTGGCAGTGACTTTTGCGGCCGTGAAAGTGCTAAGATTAGGGATGCGAAGAATATTTGATTATTCGAATTTATTCGATCTAATAATTCAAACTTGCTAAGACATGCTCAAATGGTAACAGCAATGACTTCTAGCGCTGAGATGGGAGTAATTACACTGTCTTGTCTTGTGGCGTCTGGGTAATGCTAGAGGAAATCGAGTTCATCTCGGAGAGTAAGGACAACTTTTCACGGCACAAACAATTCTTCAAAGTTCATCGGCTGGTATTTGAGGAATACAATACTTGATGACTCACTGAATTGGATTCGAGTGAATTTTCGTTCGGTAAATTACGGCTTGTTGCATCACTACAAGATCGACACAAGATCGTCCTGCACAGGATACGAATTATGCATTACCCACCAAGAAAAACAGGAAGGTACACAGGAGAGGCCACTGAATCAACTCACCCATTGCTTCGGCCGACGAGTGGCTGTGAATGGGCTTCACAGTATAGAAGAAGCCACTCTCTCCTTTCTGGCGGCGCAGCAAGCGCAGGAAAACAGTTTGCGAGGATTTTCCCAGGGAAGACAACACACCTGGGAGCACAACAGAGGAAATCAAGTCACCCCGTCTCAAAAGCCAGTAGTCAATATGGATGTACAGTAGCGTCTCAATGAGAAGCGCCTCTCTTGCGATAACCTGTTGTTTCGAATAGGAACAAGCCTGATTTTCCAGATGGAACACAAGTGGCACAGACGCTTGGTTTATGTTGACTGCCGCTCCTAGACTACCGCAAGATCGCGTATTAAAGCCGGGCTTATTGCTGTAGAAGCTCATGCTAGGGCTATGCTTCTATTCAAACCAGGTATTTCTATGTGTGTCAACACTAAAACCAGGCTTACTACAGTGTTGCCACATCATTATAGCCAAATATCAGTAGGATAAAAAAACAAAATGCATCATCCGGGGCCTTCGCCCCCGGACCCCCTACCCTATGTAGCGACCTCGATACACACACACACACACACACGCACACACATGCGCGGCACTGATAAGAAAAAAAATTCACGTTTTGTGTGAGACTCGGGCTGAGTTTGCCGATTTTTCTCGAGACAGATGATGATTTCGCTTAGCGTCTTAGGAGAGAGCTATGGAAACACGCGTAATGAGCAGTAAAGGCCAAAATTCTGGATCATGACTTCTAAACCACGCGTAAGGTCAAACTTGGACACTTTCATGGCTGTTGTCGGCAGGAGAAGGTCAATTGTCGGCAGGTCGTGACATGCCTCAAAAATCGGCAGGCTACTGACATGTCGGCAGGTGTGGCAACACAGTTACTAGTATGTGCTGACAGTGTACATGTATCTTGAAAATCAGGCTTGTATTCAAAACAGGCTTGTATTCAAAACAGGCTTGTATTCAAAACAGGCTTGTATTCAAAACAGGCTTGTATTCAAAACAGGCTTGTATTCAAAACAGGCTTGTATTCGAAACAGGCTTGTATTCGAAACAGGCTTGTATTCAAAACAGGCTTGTATTCAAAACAGGCTTGTATTCGAAACAGGCTTGTATTCCAAACAGGCTTATATTCGAAACAGGCTTGTATTCGAAACAGGCTTGTATTCGAAACAGGCTTGTATTCGAAACAGGCTTGTATTCGAAACAGGCTTGTATTCGAAACAGGCTTGTATTCGAAACAGGCTTGTATTCGAAACAGGCTTGTATTCGAAACAGGCTTGTATTCGAAACAGGCTTGTAATCGAAACAGGCTTGTATTCGAAACAGGCTTGTATTCGAAACAGGCTTGTATTCGAAACAGGCTTGTATTCGAAACAGGCTTGTATTCGAAGCAGGCTTGTATTCGAAGCAGGCTTGTATTCGAAACAGGCTTGTATTCGAAACAGGCTTGTATTCGAAACAGGCTTGTATTCGAAACAGGCTTGTATTCGAAACAGGCTTGTATTCGAAACAGGCTTGTATTCGAAACAGGCTTGTATTCGAAACAGGCTTGTATTCGAAACAGGCTTGTATTCGAAACAGGCTTGTATTCGAAACAGGCTTGTATTCGAAACAGGCTTCCCTATGTGAGGCAGGCTTTAGTACAAGACACTACAGTATGTACAGATCAACACTGCAGAGAAGAACACTGCGCAATGCCATCAGCTTGACGTACCCAGTTGAAAGCTATGGAGATCTTCCAGTGGTATTCTCTCGTACTGTGACACATCATCAAACTCATAGTCATACCTGCAAGCACAAAGAAGGAGTAACATCAAAGTAGCAACAATAGAAGTAAGCAACAACGGTAGCACCGCCAACAGCAGGAAAAAATGTAGACGTAATAGATGCCAGATAGCTGCCAAAACACCTCATAAGAACCACATCGAGTCAGAAAAATGAGAAAAATAAGAGAGGGGGAGGGGGAGGGGACAGATAGACAGGAGAGACAGACAGAATGTGGTAAAATGCACATTTTGTCTTCATCAGCGGTGCTACCGCGATCACAAATAATGAGGACGACTCACATGGCAACGAACAAAGCATCGTTGACTAGCAGCAGCACCAGATCAATGTCGTCATGTGTGTCAAGAAGGCCAGAGCTACAGAGAACACACAACACAGTGACAGAGTGTGTGGCATTCAGTTTATGATAACCACCGACATTATGGTAGGTGAGCCATAGTACATTCACTGAAGCTCCCAATAACCAAGAAAGCAGAATCTTGTTGTAACTCTCAAACATCATCATTATTAATTAAAGGGGAAGTTAAGGCTAAAATCAAAATTTCACCAGTTGTAGTCTTCGGGGTGCTGAGTCGAATGGTCGTGGTTCGAGGAAGCTGAGACGCTCCCTTCCTACTTTAATCCCAATCGAACTCGCGCACTTCCACCGAAACTGGGTGACTGCGCCCTATTAGATGGGGATTTGTATGCAAAATGTCACTAAAAGCGCCATTTCGGTCTTATAAAAGCACGGATGACCGCGATTGGCCCATATGTTGTAGTCTTTTGGACGCTGAGTCGACTGGTTTTGGTCCGAAAAGGCTGCGATGCAGCGTTCCTCCTTTATTCCCAATCGAACATGGTTGAACAAGCGGTCACGTGCTCCTGCGTACACCAGTCACCTGGTCACCGTGCCTGCAGGGTACAACTTACTAGCCTGTTTGACTTTTTTGGGTGCAGTCCTGTCACTCGAGTTGAACTCGAGTTGAACCTTGGTGTGAAAGTTGTCACCTGCTGGCGTGGTGACCAGGTGATTCGGGCACCCAGGAGCACGTGACCGCTTGTTCAACCATGTTCGATTGGGAATAAAGGAGGAACGCTGCATCGCAGCCTTTTCGGACCAAAACCAGTCGACTCAGCGTCCAAAAGACTACAACATATGGGCCAATCGCAGTCATCCGTGCTTTTATAAGAACGAAATGTCGCTTTTAGTGACATTTTGCATACAAATCCCCATCTAGTAGGGCGCAGTCACCCAGTTTCGGTGGAGGTGCGCGAGTTCGATTGGGATTCAAGTAGGAAGGGAGCGTCTCAGCTTTCTCGGACCAAGACCATTCGACTCAGCACCCCGAAGACTACAACCGGTGAACTTTTGATTTTAGCCTTAACTTCCCCTTTAACGACTCTTGAAATCTTCTCCACATCCACTCTACAATGTAAATGAAGCTTAGAGCGTAAAGCAAGTCAAAGATTGAAAAGTCAAGGTGCTGAAGCTCAACACTGTACAATGTGTACATGATACTCGAGAAATCATCATGGTAGACCTGCACTCTTCACCACTACTGCATGGGTGATATTAATATTAAATTCCCCCTGCAGCAGCTAGGCCAGCTAGAGCAGCTAGCAGCTAGGCCAGCTAGAGCAGCTAGGCCAGCTAGAGCAGCTAGCAGCTAGGCCAGCTAGAGCAGCTAGCAGCTAGGCCAGCTAGAGCAGCTAGCAGCTAGGGCAGCTAGAGCAGCTAGCAGCTAGGCCAGCTAGCAGCTAGGCCAGCTAGAGCAGCTAGCAGCTAGGCCAGCTAGAGCAGCTAGCAGCTAGGCCAGCTAGAGCAGCTAGGCCAGCTAGGCCAGCTAGAGCAGCTAGCAGCTAGGCCAGCTAGAGCAGCTAGCAGCTAGGCCAGCTAGAGCAGCTAGCAGCTAGGCCAGCTAGAGCAGCTAGCAGCTAGGCCAGCTAGAGCAGCTAGCAGCTAGGCCAGCTAGAGCAGCTAGGCCAGCTAGCAGCTAGGCCAGCTAGAGCAGCTAGGCCAGCTAGAGCAGCTAGCAGCTAGGCCAGCTAGAGCAGCTAGCAGCTAGGCCAGCTAGAGCAGCTAGGCCAGCTAGAGCAGCTAGAGCAGCTAGCAGCTAGGCCAGCTAGAGCAGCTAGAGCAGCTAGGCCAGCTAGAGCAGCTAGCAGCTAGGCCAGCTAGAGCAGCTAGCAGCTAGGCCAGCTAGAGCTGTATTCACATGCTACTGTGACTACTGCCACTAGCGCCAGTTTCAACACGGAAAGGAACGCGTAGCTTACCAGGGTCCTTGCTCAACAACTGCCCAGCCCTGCATAGCTTACCAGGGTCCTTGCTCAACAACTGTCCTGCCCTGCATAGCTTACCAGGGTCCTTGCTCAACAACTGCCCAGCCCTGCATAGCTTACCAGGGTCCTTGCTCAACAACTGCCCAGCCCTGCATAGCTTCCCAGGGTCCTTGCTCAACAACTGCCCAGCCCTGCATAGCTTCCCAGGGTCCTTGCTCAACAACTGCCCAGCCCTGCATAGCTTCCCAGGGTCCTTGCTCAACAACTGCCCAGCCCTGCATAGCTTACCAGGGTCCTTGCTCAACAACTGCCCAGCCCTGCATAGCTTACCAGGGTCCTTGCTCAACAACTGCCCAGCCCTGCATAGCTTACCAGGGTCCATGCTCCACAACTGCCCTGCCCTGCATAGCTTACCAGGGTCCTTGCTCAACAACTGCCCAGCCCTGCATAGCTTACCAGGGTCCATGCTCCACAACTGCCCTGCCCTGCATAGCTTACCAGGGTCCTTGCTCAACAACTGCCCAGCCCTGCATAGCTTACCAGGGTCCATGCTCCACAACTGCCCTGCCCTGCATAGCTTACCAGGGTCCTTGCTCAACAACTGCCCTGCCCTGCATAGCTTACCAGGGTCCTTGCTCAACAACTGCCCAGCCCTGCATAGCTTACCAGGGTCCTTGCTCAACAACTGCCCAGCCCTGCATAGCTTCCCAGGGTCCTTGCTCAACAACTGCCCAGCCCTGCATAGCTTCCCAGGGTCCTTGCTCAACAACTGCCCAGCCCTGCATAGCTTCCCAGGGTCCTTGCTCAACAACTGCCCAGCCCTGCATAGCTTACCAGGGTCCTTGCTCAACAACTGCCCAGCCCTGCATAGCTTACCAGGGTCCTTGCTCAACAACTGCCCAGCCCTGCATAGCTTACCAGGGTCCATGCTCCACAACTGCCCTGCCCTGCATAGCTTACCAGGGTCCTTGCTCAACAACTGCCCAGCCCTGCATAGCTTACCAGGGTCCATGCTCCACAACTGCCCTGCCCTGCATAGCTTACCAGGGTCCTTGCTCAACAACTGCCCAGCCCTGCATAGCTTACCAGGGTCCATGCTCCACAACTGCCCTGCCCTGCATAGCTTACCAGGGTCCATGCTCAACAACCGCCCAGCCCTGCATAGCTTCCCAGGGTCCTTGCTCAACAACTGCCCAGCCCTGCATAGCTTACCAGGGTCCTTGCTCAACAACTGCCCAGCCCTGCATAGCTTACCAGGGTCCTTGCTCAACAACTGCCCAGCCCTGCATAGCTTCCCAGGGTCCTTGCTCAACAACTGCCCAGCCCTGCATAGCTTCCCAGGGTCCTTGCTCAACAACTGCCCAGCCCTGCATAGCTTCCCAGGGTCCTTGCTCAACAACTGCCCAGCCCTGCATAGCTTACCAGGGTCCTTGCTCAACAACTGCCCAGCCCTGCATAGCTTACCAGGGTCCTTGCTCAACAACTGCCCAGCCCTGCATAGCTTACCAGGGTCCATGCTCCACAACTGCCCTGCCCTGCATAGCTTACCAGGGTCCTTGCTCAACAACTGCCCAGCCCTGCATAGCTTACCAGGGTCCATGCTCCACAACTGCCCTGCCCTGCATAGCTTACCAGGGTCCTTGCTCAACAACTGCCCAGCCCTGCATAGCTTACCAGGGTCCATGCTCCACAACTGCCCTGCCCTGCATAGCTTACCAGGGTCCTTGCTCAACAACTGCCCAGCCCTGCATAGCTTACCAGGGTCCTTGCTCAACAACTGCCCAGCCCTGCATAGCTTACCAGGGTCCTTGCTCAACAACTGCCCAGCCCTGCATAGCTTACCAGGGTCCTTGCTCCACAACTGCCCTGCCCTGCATAGCTTACCAGGGTCCTTGCTCAACAACTGCCCAGCCCTGCATAGCTTCCCAGGGTCCATGCTCCACAACTGCCCAGCCCTGCATAGCTTACCAGGGTCCTTGCTCAACAACTGCCCAGCCCTGCATAGCTTACCAGGGTCCATGCTCCACAACTGCCCTGCCCTGCATAGCTTACCAGGGTCCTTGCTCCACAACTGCCCAGCCCTGCATAGCTTACCAGGGTCCATGCTCCACAACTGCCCTGCCCTGCATAGCTTACCAGGGTCCTTGCTCCACAACCGCCCTGCCCTGCATAGCTTACCAGAGTCCTTGCTCAACAACTGTCCTGCCCTGCATAGCTTACCAGGGTCCATGCTCCACAACTGCCCAGCTGCATAGCTTACCAGGGTCCATGCTCAACAACTGCCCAGCCCTGCATAGCTTACCAGGGTCCATGCTCCACAACTGCCCTGCCCTGCATAGCTTACCAGGGTCCATGCTCCACAACTGCCCAGCCCTGCGCCGTGTCCTCTTCATCCGGCACCAGCAGACGCTTGCACTTCATGATGCTCTCGGCAACGCTCTCCTCGCGCTCCATGGTCCACTCGTCGGCTTCGGGGCTGATGACAGCCATGTCACCGACGCTCTCACTGCGCGCCAAGCGCAACAGGTCCACGCTGACCGCGTTGCCCAGCATCAGATCTGTGCAAAGCCAAAAGAGGGGAATACAGTCAGCATCAGATCTGTGCAAAGCCAAGAGAGGTGATTACAGTCAGCATCAGTATCAAAAAAAAAATTCACGGTTCGCGTGAGACTCGGCTGGAAGCCGGGTTTTCCGCATCCGTAGGAACGCCACCACCCTTCAAGGATCAAGGCGCAGATGCAGCTCCTAAAGCGGTGGGAGGTGAGTAGATCAGCTCACCAGCAAGTGGTCAAAGACCGAAAATCCCATTCACTGCATCCATGTTTTCCTCGTGCCAGGCCACGAGTTCCCAATTAACTGTGGGTCGCAGCACGGCTGGAAAAAATCCTTCCGCTTCCAAGCAGGACTTGAACCTGGTACCCTCTGTTTCTCTATCATGGTATTAGACCATCCCACTATGCCTGCCTGCCTCATCAGTATCAGCATCAGTATAAATATCAGCATCAGCATAAACATCAGTATGAGCCATGCTGGATATAGACATGTAGGCATGTGTAGCATACGGAGTGAGGTGACATTGTCAGCTAGCTATACTGAAGATAAATAAGCATTTGCTATATGCTGCATTCTGCATACTTCAGAAGACAGAAATCAGCCATGCCAGCCATGCCAGCCATGCCAGACAGGACTACATCATACTGTAGTAGGCTGGACTAGGCTGTATTAAGCATGGCTGCAATACGTATCTAATATTGACTGAGTACGAGGTCAATATAGGAAATAAAAGCCGAGTAAAAGACCGAGGCGAAGCCGAGGTCTTTTACGAGGTTTTTATTTCCTATACTGACCAAGTACGAAGTCAATATTAGATTTATCACGACAAACAGTCCGTATTTCAAATTCCAGAACGATAACCTCATGAATCCCGGTTTTAGGATTGCACAACCGTTGCACCACCACCTACTCATGCAGTGACAATGCTGCACTAGGCACCGTTCAACTGCGCAACCCTCAGCAGTCAAATATAAGCAGTCAATATAGCCCTAAGGAGTGAAATATGCAGGAATATTTGACTGCTTAGGTATAGCGAAAATCAATGGGAGTCAATACTAAATTCGAATAAATTCGACGGGGTTCGCGTACCGGGCAGGTCAAGAACAAGGAGTCGTACAACTCCCTGGTCAAGAACCACCTTTCCGCTTCCGTGGGACGCCACCACCCCATGATCAGGCGTCAGATGTGGCTCCTAAACGGTGGGGGAGGATAGATCAGATCCACCAACCAGAGGCCAAAGGCCTCGATCCCATTTGCCACATCCATGTATTACTCATGCCAGGCCACGAGTTCCCAATTAACTGTGGGTCGCAGCACGGTTGGAAAAAATCCTTCCGCTTCCAAGCAGGACTTGAACCTGGTACCTCTCGTTTCTCAATCATGGTCTTAGACCAACCCACTGTGCCTGCCTGCAGCCTGCAGTCAGCCTGCAGTCAATACTAAGAGAGTGGTAAACTGTGTTACACTGTGTGCAGGTACGCACACCGGTTAGCAACAGTGAAGCATGTACTAGTAGTTATGTACAGTCTATGTACTGCCTTCTCCACATACAAAGACACATGGCACAGATGAAGACCAATATGCATCATACTGCCCCCCCCCCCCCCCCCATGTCCCTGTCTCTCGGTCTGTCTCTCGGTCTGTCTCTCTGGCTGTCTGTCTGCCCGTCTGTCTCTCCATCAGACAGTCTTCCATCTCTAATCATACAGGCTACATGCGAGCAATGCTCACTTACCAATGACAGTTTGCCGGTACACATCGCGGAAATGATTGACGTAATACCTACAGTAGTAAGACATAGGAAACCAGCACACATCCATGTGCACACGGGCAATACTAGCACACATCCATGTCCACACGGGCAATACTAGCACACATCCATGTGCACACGGGCAATACTAGCACACATCCATGTGCACACGGGCAATACAAGCACACATACATATGCATACGGGCTGCAATACTAGCACTGCGTAGACTGAGTAGAGCATACACACACTACAGACACATGATGATGCTAGCTAGCACCACTAGGAACCTCTCGCTGTACAGCCACAACACTGTTATACTGAACACAGGCTGCAATCTGCCATGGCATTGTTTAACCATTGGGGTCTATATCCACGGAGATTTACTCTTTCGCAGTGATTGCCAGGCAGGTTCAAGGACAAAATTACTCTACGTACCGACTAGCAGAGTTGTAGCCATCCTTCATCACTCCCATCATCGACCTTTCGCCTGTCCGCGTGAAATCACCCTGAACGAGCAAAACAAGATTAGCAAAATAAGCAAAGCGAAGAGAAGGTGGGCAAAGCTAACCGACACATTGCAACTCACACACACACACACAATACTAGCTGCTACTAGTATTTGCCATCCTTGCCACCACCGATCATCACCAGTTTCCAGCCTGGACTTTCATTTTGGTCGTATTAGTACACCGGGACATTCAACAGCAGCGAAGAGCGGAGAACATCATATTTAAACCCGGCCCTTTCTAACACTAACGACATACAATTACGTTATACAGTCAGACCTCGCTTAACCGCACACATCCGTTTTCCACAAAAATGTCCGGATAGGCGAGGGAACCGGATAACCGAACACCGGTTATGTAGGATGCATTGCATATGCTGTAGATCTGTAACCAGCTATTTTCTTCGCGGATGGCGAAGGATCCGGATAAAAGAGGACCGGATAAGCGAGGTCTGACTGTAGCTGTAGATTCTCGACAATGATAAAGAACTGTCAAGAAACAGAGTAGGTCTCACTGGTCAGCAAGTGTGCAGAGGGCACAACACAATGGCTCCAATGAGTTGATCTAAGATTCAGGCGGACAGAACAAAATTTGGCAGGGCAAAGTTTCCTTTATAGCCGAGCGTTCCAGTCTGGGTTTCCTGAGCTTTCCTCTCCTCCTTCGGCCCACTGGTAGCCCGAACAGCACACATACCTTGAGAGCCGCAGTACCAGCATACTGGCGGCTGATTGCGTCGCCATTGTTCGCCCACATCATCTGAAATGTGGAGCGTGTGGCCGACGGTAGAATGCTGTCGGGAGAGAGTAGGCCAAGCTTGAAGAGCTGCACAAGCCAGTCAACACAGCACACAGTCTTCGTTGCACAAGCAAGTCAACACAGCTCACGCCACTTTCTGCACAAGCAAGTCTACACAGCACACAGTCTTGTAGTTGCATCACGTACAGGCAGCCTGCCTGACTCACTTCTACAAATACGAAAAAAGGCTGGAAAGTGCTATGCCACAGCAGGTCCCAAATATTGTCGAGTAGCTAGGCGGTTTCCGCACGGTAGGGAAGCGTAGCAGTCAGTACAGATTACTGACTGGCATGAGCCATGGGGTGAAGGGACAACAAGTATGCAACACACGGGACTGTCATTATCTACACACCACAAGTCACACAAATTTGTGGATCCAAATGCATGGTCCAATATTGTTTGGTTTACTCCTCAGCCAAGCATTGACATTATCACTGCCAAGCCCCGCTGTTGCCTAGTGTATTTTAGAAACGGGCATATAAAGGACAAGGATAAGCAAGTGAGGGACACTACAGAGTTGGAACTCCAAGTCCCAGCTCTACACTTCTCACGTTCTTTCCCTGCCACAAAACTCACCAAAGTTAACAGCACCCGACGCGCCATGGCACACATGACTACATTAGTCCTATCCAAGCAGTCCATACAGTTGATACGCATTATTCCCAGCTGTTGGCACAGGATCCCTTCTTTATCACGCCTGCATCATCAATTCAACGAGATGAAACACAAAAGTAACACATTCAAGACAAGACACTAGAAGAATGACAAATACTTGATTTATATCAGAATTTCTTCAAAACAGGGTATCAGGAATACGCTGGACTGTTTGAAACGGCCGACTGGCTGCCTCCATGTTGAGAACGATCTCCTACAGTCCATTTCAAAAATATAGACGCATGGTACTTTTGAAATATTTCAAATTTGGCTGGAGCTTTTTGAGAATTTTTTCAGAATATTGCTCAGGTCTTTCCCACAATTACTCTCATACCGGTAGAGATTATGAAGCGATCAGATAACAAACACCCAATTTGGAAATTGTTGTGCACAAAGTGATCACAGATTTTATGTGGTATACATGCTTGCCTAGCGGTTTTTTGAAATCACGCGTCTATCTTTTTGAAACGCACTGTACACACAGGCATGCTGATTGCATGGTAGATTGAAGTTTGTAGGTAATGGTAAGAGGCTTGTTGGAAAGCACATGTCTGAGCAACCAGCATCCAGTACAGGTAATGAGTTGGACGTAGCAGGGACGTAAATAGTTTCTTCTCCATCTTGACGCATCCGAGCGTGGCATCAAAAGATAGAAGGAACGCTGGAGATTAAACGCAAACCCCTTCCCAGCAGTTGTAACATGGTCAAGACAAGTTTTCGGTGTCCCACCTTGGCCCGCAGAACTTAAATGCACCTTCTCAGCCACCACTAGCTTGTTCAGGCAGCGGAATAGAAGACTGCCATGGGGTTGTGAATAGTATTATCCTTTTTTTCCTACTGAGTATCCATGGGAATTTTGTACATCACATTAAAAAAATCCAGAGGGCAGCCATGGAAAGAATAGGAGAAAACCGGGCGGAAAGGGCAATGAGGAAAGCTGTAGAAAAATGCAGGGCCATCTCTCACCAGCAGTAACGATGACTTCGGATTATGGGATCTAGGGCATCCACTAGATTCTCTACGTTTTCAAAGTGCATGCCCTTGCTGCAAAGAATGACCAAGAACAATCGGACACACACACACGCGCGCGTGCACACACACACACACACCAAAACATGTGCAAATATTCACAGCAGATCACAACACTGTCACACCACAGGCGTCCAGTTAGCTGTACAGCAGCAGCAGTAGACATACCTCCATGTTTCCTCTAATCATGGTCTTTGGCAACCCCACTACGCCTCCTGCAGGGTAACAGCTTCTACAAATTTCTAACAGTCTAAACACGGGTATAGGAACAAGATATGAATGGATTTCCGTGTTCTTTGCGGTGGACTAGTGGCATGTAAGTCACGGGAAAAGAAAGGCTTGTCTGCATTGGTGTTTGTCTGTAACAGCAGAGTACGGTGCTGCACTGGGCCATGATGTCATGATTAGATCACTATTCAATACCACGCTGCCAGTACTAGTGCCAGTATCACTATCAGTAGAAATACCACTATCCGCCTGCACAGCACTGTGGGGGGGGGGGGGGGGGGGCCACACAGGACTTGATAATAGCCGGCTGGCATGGTATACACATGTAGTAACCTTTGTTCACACTTCCAATGGCTATTTACCTTGACTGGTTCTTCACTTTCTGTATCACACTAAAAGGTGTTCTATTGAAAGCACACAGACTGCCACTAGCAGGATCAGTATCGGTGCCCGTGCAGCAGCAGCAGCAACTCACCAATGCTCATGAAAGTCGAACGAGATGAACAGCGAATCATCATTGTTATAAAGATCCATGTGCTTGACGAATGCATCCGCCATAATCTAAACAAATAGCAGCAGGCATGACAAACACGGCGCAGAGAAAGAAAGTTAGGAACAATGACTCGGGGTGATGTTCAAGTATCAAGTGTCCAAAAAATTCATGGTTTGCGTCAGACTCGGCTAGACCTACATGTAGTTTTCAGCGTCCGTAGGAACGCCACCACCCTCACGGATCAAGGCTCACACGCAGGTCCTAAAGCGGTGGGAAGTGAGTAGATCAGACCCACCACCAAAGTGGTCGAAGCGCTCACTTTATCGATAACGGGTGCTAAATAGATGTAAGGTCGGACAGTAAAGGGTTTAGGGATTGAATAGGATCCGGTCAAGAGGTCATCTAATCGTACACTGGGTTAGCTTGTTCTTAAACTTTCAATATTGCTTTTTTTACTTCTATTAATGAGTATTATACATTCTGAATAAACTAGTGTCCGTAGCTTCAGTAGTCCATGTTCCTACTTCTTAAAAGGCTGCATCTTCATCGGGCTCCATATTCTCGAAACCCAAGCCTAGTTAGTTACATGCAGTGCAGGATAATCAGCCCAAAAAACGTCAGACACTGGACTGGTCCTGTGGGCCCCGAGTCAGGCAGTCTTGATCCAACGGCAGACACATGCACACACGCACGCACACACACGCACAAACAACCCACCTTTTCACGGCCGTGCTGCTCAACAAGACTGATGACAGCCTATATTACATCACAAAGCACGTGGGCAAAGGAAACAGATAAAACACAGAATTGGGTCCTAATCTAAGAGCAAAACGTCGACTCCACTGCAGCCACTGCATCTTGCTCACAAAATCACACATCCAAATTTTCGAGCCGGGCCTAGTGTCGGCAATGAAAGTCTAGTTTAATATGGGTTATTATATCTCACAAATCCTATTCTAATTGTCCGCAAACTACAACGCAGCCACTTACATTAAGGAAACTTCACTTCTCAACTCCAAACTCCAAAAACGGTCTCTTCACTGCGATTAAAATTAAAATTTACATTACTGGTGTAAATGTAAATTTGAATTCGAATCGCAGCCAAGAGATCGTTTTAGAGTTTGGAGTTGAGAAGTGAAGTTTCCTTAATGACAAATCCTACGTGAAAATAACACTAAAGCAAAGCATGGCGCAAACAATAGGAGTAGCAAACATACACGAAGCAAACTGGGAACAAGAGCACAATCACCAGACTGCTTGCAGCATCACACTTTTTCAGCAGAGAGTAAACATGCACACAACGAATGCGCACTCGCAAAGCTTGGCACACAAACTGAAACTTTTACACGTGTCTAAACAGCGCCCAACAATCGCCAACGACTGTCCATGTTTCCTACCAGCTTCCTCTTTCAAAGCCTTCCTCTTTCAAGGCCTTCCTCTTTCAAAGCCTTCCTCTTTCACGTCTTCAGTCACAGTTTCAGCTTGTCACTCACATGTTCCATTTGGGCCAAGCTTTGTGATAGTGCCAAAATTCCCACGCAATAACACTTACCACTTTCCCGTACTGGGATAGCTGGTCATCAAAATGCTCCTTAAAGGCTTTCTGAGACTCCTGATCGCCTGCGCAACACACAGAGAATGCCAGGCAGCATGAAAAAGGATATAGTGTTACAGTCCTGCATTTCAAAACTATAGACGCGGCGTACCTAGGCAAAAACCGTTATGCCAGCATCTATACCACATACAATCTGTGATCACTTTGTGCATAAATTTTTCCAAATTGGGCGTCTGTTATCCAATCGTTTAGAAACTATATGAGAGTAATTGTGGAGCGGTCCTGAGCAATATTCCGAAAACTATTCTCAAAAAGTTCCAGCCAAATTTGAAATATTTCAAAAACCCTACGCGTCTATAGTTTTGAAATGCACTGTAGCAGCCACTACAGTAAAACAGAGCAGTATTGATAGAAAAGGTTGCATCTGCTGAAGAGCAAGACAAGTTAGTTGTAACAGAGTTTTTAATGTTTTAGTGAATACTAGATACGGCACCAGTCACGCAAACCAATAGAGTTTTTTTTACAGTTAAGCTGTAGGTGCAAAAATGTGGAATAAATGTAGGATCACTATGACAAACTGCCAACATGGGGTTTTCTGTGGTTATCGGAAACAAACTACTAGTAGACTTACTTCGGTCGATTTTGGGAGGCGGGCGATATTTAAGGCCGAGCTGGCTCCAAAACACAGGTATAGAGCCACGGATCTGAACGAACGATACCGTATGCGTCCGGACAACAACAATCTGCAAAGAGAGTGCATGCAACACACATAAGAGAATTCATCAAAACGGACGAGACAACACCCAAAGCCTTTTGAGATTACCTTGCTCCAGTATTCAAACCGCTGAAATCTCCATCTGTATTAATTTATTCTGCTACACAAACAACATCTTTCCGTGTGTGCGTGGTGGGGGGGGGCATAGTTAAATGGTGAACTTGCCCACCTGTTCTGTCTCGACGAAGTTGGCGACAGCTCCTGTTTCGTCGACTCCGCGCCGCAGAAACCTCGTTCCTGCATTGAAGAAGAGAAGCATGCAACAGTGCACGACGGTCGGCAAGAAGTGGCTAAACAATTACCTAGCAGTGCCCAGTGCGATGCAAACCAGCACAAGAAAGTCACCAGCAAGAACGTTCTGTTGGACATTTTCAAACATGAGGAAATCGACTAAAACGAGACAGAGTGCTAAGATGGTGGCAATACCTGCGCGGAAGCGACTGCGCCGTGATATGACATGAAGTGTGAAGCGACTATCGTCCTCCTCAATATCCCCGCCACCAGGACTAGCGCCAGCAGCCTGGCCATGATCGCGCTGCTGATCATCGGTACGTTGGTTGGCTGTGGAGTCGCCGTGGCTCTGCTCGCGGAACACGGAGCGACGCGCAAATCTGCTCAGCGTACTCATTGGATTGGCGCGACCTTGGCTGGACGATTCGCCTTAACATGAAACAAATGTCACCAAACAATACATCCACACACGCGTACACAGACACACACGGACGCACGCACGCATCGCCATGCACAGGCCCGCACACAAATGCCCACATGTAAACACCACTGTTCTCCACCAGCTGAAGGGGCTGGTAGAAGTGTCCAGTCTCACTGGTCACAATTCAAAAATAATGACGCACAGGGTCAGGATTTTTACAATAGGGAGGTTTCGCTCTACGTAATAGATGATATGCCAAATAACGTGCAACTAGACTTGAGAGAGCATCGCACACAAGTTGCATACACACTATACTACAATGTGTACACGGTAGGCCCTGAGCTCTGCAGGAATACAAGTCACAGGCACCCGTACAACTTTGAACTTTGTATGCAACTACTCTGCAATGCCCTCCCAAGTCTAGTTGCACGTTATTTGGCATATCATCTATTACGTATGAAAATCCGTATGTCGTATGCGCCGGGGAGCGAGGGCAACTTTCATACGTAAATCTCTCTACGGATTTCCGTAGGAAAGCTGTTTCCTACGTTGGGTCCTCCGTAGGACTTTTTGAAATATTTTTCGCATTTTCCGCATTTGTCCATGGCGACATTCAAGCCGCGCGAAACACAAGGTACACACAGCGTACACCACGTGCAAAATAAAAAGGGAAACGCGGTTTCGGTTCAGGGTGCATGCGGCGGGCGCATGCAGCCAACGCGTCTCCAAAGCAACAACGCATGTTTAGCAGTCGTGGAGAAATCACGTAGAGCGAAACCCAACAGCTCTGATTTTTACGTATGAAAATTCCGTGCAGTTCCTACGTTATTTTCATACGTAATTCCGTAGAGCGAAACCTCCCTACTGAGAAGACTTTGTCACATTTACATCAATGGAATACAAGTAATCCTAACACTTGCATGCACCAGAAGATGAACAAAATATATCAGAAACTGTCAGTAGGGTAACTCGTGCTCGATGGGCACAAGTAGGCTGTGTATGAGTACTCGTATAGCAAAAAGGTGTTCATTCACATCACTGCCAGGCTGACACACATACCACAACAAACACTCCAGCATGCACGGGTGCTTGTTTACCAGCCAGAAGAACGAGGGATGGAGATGAATAGAGACGATGGATGGGCTGGGAGAGAGTGAGTGAGAGAGAGAGAGAGAGAGAGAGAGAGAGAGAGAGAGAGAGAGAGAGAGAGAGAGAGAGAGAGAGAGAGAGAGAGAGAGAGAGAGAGAGAGAGAGAGAGAGGGAGAGAGAGAGAGAGAGAGGGAGAGAGAGAGAGAGAAAGAGAGAGAGAGAGAGAGAGAGAGAGAGAGAGAGAGAGAGAGAGAGAGAGAGAGAGAGAGAGAGAGAGAGAGAGAGGAGAGAGAGAGAGAGAGAGAGAGAGAGAGAGAGAGAGAGAGGGAGAGGGAGAGGGAGAGAGAGAGACTCACTGGCAGAGGTCGATGCCTGGCCACCTGCACCATCACCACCATCCACAATAGAACATTGATGTGTTTCCACGTGTCCTTGTATGATAGGCATAATCCATTCGTCAAGCAAGCCGTCAGTATGCTAACACAGGACACACAGAGAAGAGCAGGAAATGTCCAATTCAACACATGCGTGATAAACACTAATGCAATGAGGTCTACAAACTACTGTAGTTGCATAGGACTCCTGACCAAATCAGCTACCAAGAATTCAGTCTGGCGTGGAGGAATCATCTACCAAGACGTCGGTTTGATGTGGAGGAAATAGCTAGATTTAAGTTCTGACTTGGCCAGGATGGAAGGTGTGAAGTACTGTGCCACCCAGCTAAGGCTGACAAGACCTCCCCCTCCTCAAAGCTGCTCAGTGCAAGCTTTGGCATTTCTAAAATGTTGCAAAATTAAAGTCAGGAGGCCAACACCAGAGAGTGTCAGACAAATTTCACTGCTCGCCCATGAGCAGTGCGTGAAGTCAAAATCATTCCATACAAATTCGCACACAAGGACTTGCATTGGAGGACACTTGCAGAACCGATTCCATGACAGTTTTCAAAGCACCGACGATTACTAGTGCAAAGTACTGTATAGAAAGTCAGATCAGAAAGCAGCGTTCTGCTCTTACTAGTGACTCCGCTTTGAGCAAGTCTGTTAGCATGTTCTTGTTCCAGAAGAAACGATCATCAGCCTGCAGTAGAATGCGACATAGAAGCAAGATACAAAGCTCTGCACAACACACACACACACATCACTGAGGAAGGCAGGGACGAGCTAGCAAGCACTGAGGGTAATGCAGCTCATGATACGGAGACGATGACAACAGCAGGTCAAAGAAAAGACCAAGTGCAACATCAAACGGCCAACCCACCTACAAATTGAACAGGTGTCCATCGGTACCCAACATCACTCTGCGCCCAAATCCAAAAAGAGTTCGCTCAACGTTGAATGGAACCTGTATTTCAATGGCATGTTTCACTTTGTGCTAAAATGCACCGTAACTGATTCAAGTAGTGTGCACGGAACCCAAATTGGTGATCGTGGAGGTGATTTTCGATGGTCAAACTGTCACATACCTGATTTAGAACCAGGCGCTCCAGAGTCTTAGCCAGAATCGACGTGAGTGACACAGGACAATAG
Source organism: Sycon ciliatum (assembly GCF_964019385.1). Taxonomy (NCBI): domain Eukaryota; kingdom Metazoa; phylum Porifera; class Calcarea; order Leucosolenida; family Sycettidae; genus Sycon; species Sycon ciliatum. The sequence goes on along the minus strand of NC_088643.1, from coordinate 76,013,985 downwards.
TTCGAAGGAGAAGTAGGATCGCCCATAGTCCATGAACTTAAATAGTGAAACTTCAGTATCAAGTACCCTGGATATGACATACTTTTCTCTTTGCACTAGATACATGAAGTACTTTTCAAGGCCACTGCATATCCTTTTCCAGTCATTCAATTCTTGGACATACATACGAGTACAGTAGAACCTTGGCTATATTACAAGTACATACGAGTAGATGTTATAACACTTGGAGGTAAGGTATACTGAGGTTCACAGTACATGTACTTAAACATGTACATGTCATATCGCTTGTGGTGATGCATCGGATCTTGTGGTAAACTGGCGGAAAACAGAAGGGTACACTATAGCCGATACAGACTGCATGTGGACGCATACTCATACCCAACATCTCAATGGTGGTTATCGTAAAACCAGTTCTGGCATACATGGGAGGAAGAAAATAATAGGCCATATGTGCTCCACATTGGACAAGATCCACAACGTACCCGTTTCCAAATTGGCAGATCAGCATTGTACGACGGATCACCCATCCGCTGAACGCTGCTTGTTAAATCATCGTTGGGGCAAAAGAAGAAAGATTCACTATTGAACATCTTCAGAAGCTCCTGCAAGCATTGTGGCAAAAAAAGCATAACAGACAATGAAATGGTTAGGGTTACACCAGTGCCCACCAAGCAATACATTGCACACAGCAACTTTGGAACACAATCATGACACATAGCAACCATGCATGCAATGACCTCCTCATCCTAACTACCCATGCAATTCTCTCCACAACCCTGTAGAGTCTTGTACGTGCACCAAGGTAAATACCACCTTCAAAGATGTCAGCAAGTGCACACACACACACACACACACACACACACACACGCACACACATGCACGTGCATGCACGCACACACACACACACACACACACACACACACACACACACACACACACACACACACACATATAACTAGCCATGTAAACCCCACCTCAAGCAAGCGCTTCTCAATTTTCTCCAATTCCTTCTGCTCTTTCTGTGATCATGAAAGCAGAGAATGACACAGCAAAAAAAATGAAGCCAGTAAGAACGGACAAATGATAGGACAAACCTGGACAAACATAAAGATTAGACTAGGGGAATCAACAACTGATCTTGAAATGAAGAAGAACAGTACACAGTGCGACATGCGGCCGGCATGGGTGCTCACTTGCCTTTGGCTTTAGTGTTTGACTTGCTCGGTACGTGCTCAGAGTCTGCAGAAACGCCTTCTGCCGTGGGTTGTTCAAGCGCTTCAGTCGAGACTTCTGGTTCACTAGCTGAGACTGGTTATTAACCTGTGCCGTTCACACATGCACACACGCACGCACACACACACACACACACACACACACACACGTGCACACACATGTGCACACACACGTACACACACACACACACGCATGCACACACACACATAGGCAAACTACAGCAAGGGAGCAATAGAGGTCCTTGCTGAATTCCATTTGCACTGCAGCAAGTACGATAACCAGGTACATGTATTCGGGAGTGAGGCATTACTCAGTTGCAATTGTACATGATTTGATGGAATTTTCAAAACTCTCTCAACTAAAGAAAGCACACTGGATCATGAAGCTGGGGATTCCTCTTCCCCAGAAATGTCTTTTCCAATTTCAGATTCATGATGCAAAAAGCATCCATATTCAAGACCACTATGTTCACATGCACGATATATGTGAGCACAACTGCACATCCGTGCATATGTGTGTGAGTTGCGACCTGTTTCATTCAGATCCTGTCCGCTATCGTTGCTATAAGAGAATATCCGTGAGTGTGCATCCAGTGCATTTGCAGATTTGCGTGTGGCATATTAATTATTATGGTACTGGTGGTGGGTGATGGTGTATGTGTGTGTGTGTGTGTGTGTGTGTGTGTGTGTGTGTGTGTGTGTGTGTTCCCGACGATTATGGTCGCACACGTCTTTCTTCTCTTTCTCGGACTCTTCCTGACTTTTCTTTCATTCTCCTGGGTGGTTACCAACAGCCAGTGTATGCCGGAGTGTTTGGTGTGGTGTGTGTGTAGAAAAAAATGAAAATAGGGATTCACTGGCCAGAAAAAGTCACTTCAATCAGCTGTGTGGTGGATACCAGGCTAAAAATAGTGGCGGTCAATTCATCAGTCTTGCAAGCTGTTGAATGGTGTAATCCCAGCACAAGTTGCTATATGTCTAACATAGCTGTTCGCTATCATCGCTTCCGCGATGGGCCGGTCTGAGGTGAGGTGTGTGTGTGATGTGTGTGTATGATGATGTGTGTGTGTGTGTGTGTGTCTAACGTTAGCTTGTGCAAAGGTATTCAGCCTGCAAGAAACAGACATACGTCAAGCTCTAGCTCGCTAGCATCGTCCGGTGCCATGGAAATAGCCGCAGCTCTGTCGATGCGGTACATGGAGTGACCATTGACATTCCTGCCCACTGGTGTTCGGTGAGAAATAAGCAAAAGTCGCCATTCTCCATCTACAAAGTAGTGAGCAAGAACACACACGTATCGTCTTAGATATACACAATGCACGGTGCCAAAGTGTACCCATCGATCGACGCAGTCACAGAGGGTAGCGTTAATTCTACACACACACATGCACGCACACATGCACGCACACACACACACACACACACACACACACACACACGCACACACGTACGACTGTTAAATGCATTTCGTCAGGGGATTTTGGATCGTTGTCTAATTAGGTTTGTCTTCTGACCGACGTCGTACTAATGAGGGTAGATCTTAATCAAAATTTATCGAGATTCGGTCTGTCGTTCCCGGCAGTTTGTGCCCAAAAAAGTGGTACGCACAGCTGTACGAACAGCGTATACGTTCGTGTGTGAATGCACTTGCACGTAAATGACGTCTGCCAGTTACGTGGAATACCAAAACTTGACGCATATTGCAACGTAGTGTGAAGAGCATAGGGCCATGGGGCCAGGATGAATACCGTATTTTTCGGAGTATAGTGCGCACTTTAGACGTGCTATTTTAGGCCCTAAATCGCAGGTGCGCACTATGCTCCGAATATGAAATGCATGTACTTCAATGAAGATTGAATTGCGCACCCCCAATGAAGATTGGGGGTGCGCATTATACAAAGGTGCGCACTATACTCCGAAAAATACGGTACATGTATAACGGTATGTACTACACGTTACAATCAGTCATGTACATGTTGGAGAGTGGCAGTCAATATTAGGATGTGGCAATGTGAAACTCCTGTTCTCCACCCACACATTCGGGGTGCAGAAGCAACAAATCCAACACGACCACACCATTATTATGGTCATGGCCATGATAATGCAGCACTCACCCGAGAGCAGGCGAATTTTACCAATGCAGCCGTATACAATGCCCAGACTGATAGGCTCCCAAGCATTCTTGAACTCACTCACTGATGAGGACAAGACACACAAAACAAAACGCCAGCTCTGGTCAGGTACACCTTGTCTGGGTGCATCAGTGCATCAATAGACTTCTCCCTCACAGCTGCGAACGATCAGGCGTCCATCCAAACGATTGCACCAAAGGCATGATTCGCGACCTTTCAAAATGAAAGCATCCACAGTCTCGAACAATTCGCATCCTGAATTCAAACCATCCATACTTGGCCTACGGCTTGATAACAACGCTATTTGTCACAACGTAGATATTTCTACCCATTTCTAAACTGAAGTGAAGTGATTATACAGAAGAAATTTATCAAGAGACAACAAGTGGTCAGACACTAACACAGCAACCCAGCAACATCATTGATGGGCCTGACAAAAACGGCGAATTCCAAAGATGTCAAGCGGAAGCCAAAAGCGTAGATCTGGGAGACCTACCTGACCTACGGCATGCGTTCAGCTCAGCAGATAGCTAGCAGATCAGGCAGGCATGGCATATGGATATGCGGCATGCCATGCGCCATGCCATGCCATGCGCTATGCCTGCCCATGCGCCAGTGCAGTTGATTTTATCTACGAATCGATACGGATGGTTTTTTGTAGTCAGGCTGGTAGATCTACAGTACTCAGTAATCTGATATCAAGACTCAAGTTGTCAAGAGTATAGCTCGCATCTTCCCTGAACCTGTTAGTGTTAGACAAGAGCAGAGTCGACGCATCTGTCAACAGTGTCAAGCCAATAATAGTTAGTCTATCTCCTGCAGCTTGGAGAGCGCTCTCCACGGAGAGATCCGCTGCCTTCAGCCTTTTAAGGTCGTGCCGAATCCACCGCAATGGGGGGATACTCTTTTAGATCTTGCTGATATGCATGATAATGGATCCACGTATACGCGCGTATTACGTGTCCACTGACGCGAGAGGAGAAGATTCTACTGTGTCAGATTGTTTTCCATTGTGGCTCCACCTCCTCATCTTCAAGTGATCGATATCACCAAGACAAGAGTACATAAGTCTTGTTATCACCAAGAGTACAGTACTCTGATATCACGAGTGAGCTAAACTTACTAACTAGTCTTAGCTGCAGCGTTGCCTCTACCTGTGTGTGTTCTCTATTATGCCCGTGTGTGCTTGTCGCACTCTCTCTCTCTCTCTCTCTCTCTCTCTCTCTCTCTCTCTCTCTCTCTCTCGGAGTCTCTCTCTCTCTCTCTCTCTCTCTCTCTCTCTCTCTCTCTCTCTCTCTCTCTCTCTCGGAGTCTCTCTCTCTCTGAAAAATGCATGAAAGAGTACTCTGATTTACTCCAAGCACGATTACTTCGGAAAAACACTGAGCCAGCACTTGGTTGTTACATCCCAACTGGAAACATATGTGCAAGTTCCAGGGGCGTACCAGCCGGTCCGGCTTTGGCAGGACCACTCAGTTTTAATAGTTAATACAATGCTTAAAGTGCCCAGAATGCAGGATGTGTGCACCCTAATGTCCGGACGGACCACCTCCAACAGTGTGTGGCGCCACGCGCCCGAGTTCTTATGTAGGAGTGTACTCTTGATATTACACTGAGTATATGGGAGGGGAGGTTTGCCCCCCCCCCCCCCCCCCCCCCCCCCCCAGTCCACGCCTGACAAGTCCCAGCAATGCGTGGGTTGAAAGTACTACCACGCATGTACTGAGCACTGTACATCTACTTGCTGTACCACATGGCTTTTCTGGTTACCTGTTTGGTGCCAGCCACAACACTCAAATAATGATTACTTCAAAGTAAAAAAATCCTTAAAAAATCAAACTTAGAAAGGCTGCGTTCGGAGTACATGTACTATTTAAGTTTCAGTGTTTAAAAAAAATCCTATCACACGTGTAATCTCACTTTGCAGCCTCACGTAAAACTCTTGTCAGTCAACCAAATGGTACAGCCCAGATAACGGACAGCTAGAAATAACAAAAGACTGAAGTCGAATATGTTGTTGCTCTGAGACCTGCCAGAATCAACGGATTTGGGTATAAATAGGGAGAAATACGGTATCAGACACTTGACTTTAGTGGCCATTGCTTGAGATACTTCAAGTAACATTACGATGAAAGTTGAGAAAGGGGTTCCATCCAGTTGCCAGTAGATGTGATCAAAGTTAGCACTGTACCTGTACGATGCACACGCTACAGGGTTTTGGGGCAGAAAATGCTACAAGCGGTCCAACGCAGATCTCACACTTCAGCTCGCTGCAGCTTTTCGATTTCTTCCTCCGTGAGGTTTTCCTCGGTGTTAGCCGACTCTTCGCATTTCTTGACAAAGTTTTCATCTAACAAAGATTCGTGCCAAATTTCGAAATTGTACAGAAAGTGCCTGTCCTGCGTCATCGCCATCAATTGCACTGGCTGACGATTGAGATGGTTGATTAGCTTGAACTGCTTGAATGTCATATCCACAGTCCATGTTGCCGCATTCATGCGGTCCTGGTAGAAATCAAATGTGTACACTAGGTCGGGCTGGAAGGTAAATTTCTCCGCGTCCGCCTTGTTGGACAGGAACCGCTTCCGCTGTGCAGATGTCATGCCAGGGTCAGCAACAAACGCCCCTCCAAGCAGCCGCGTGTTTTCTTGAATCTCCGAGCGAACGTCAGGCTCTTCACCTTCCCTGGACACATCCAATACCTGTGCCGTTCCAGCCAGTGGACTTATGGCATACGGACTATCCGATGACATGTCAAACTGCACGCCGGGCGACAATGCTCGGATTATCTTTTGTGCCGCTTTCACGATGGTTGGATGCGGGATGCCTTTCAGGGGTCGGTTGAGAGCCTGCCCAGTCATTACCTCCGAAAGGTTCATAGGCTTCTTGAATTGGCCTTGCACCACCGCTTGCATTTTACGGCGTTTCCCTTTGAAGTAATCCTTGGGCACATCACTGGTGTCTGCTAGGCGCAAATAGCAACAACCTGAGAATAGATCTGACTCAAATTTGAACGGGCCAGCCTCATTCATGGGCAAGTTGTCATCGGAGTAGCCTGCACCAATTGCATGAACATTAGGTGCAAACGGCGATATTCTCAGTGAACATGGTCGGTGAGGCCAACACTTCGGACAAAATGCTGGTGGCGAAAATGGATCTGACATCACCACATGAGTTTCTTCCAAGCGAGATCAATAACGAACTGTAAAAGTTGACCGTACACTACTAGCAGCAGGTCCAGCATCTAATCGTAAGTAACTAATTGAGGTACTAGTATTCTGTTCTATACCAGTGCTCCCACGAAAATATCCGTCCTTTGTCTAGACAAAAATGGCAAAGCACGCCTGATTGCCAACTGCGCGAGTGGTTTCTTTCTACTTTATAACAGCTAGCTGGCATGCATGGCACGTAACAGTTGTGACACTGGCCGGCAGCAAGCCAGGGACTAGTAAGAAACAATTATAAATTTTACGACTGACAAAAGAGACCTCCTCTCGAGCTAGTTACTACAGATCCAGCAGCGTTTCCGATCCAGAACCAAGCCTGGTCCCGACACGACGATGCAAGAATGCTGACTTCTACTCTGATGATACTACATTGTACATACGGCAAATAATAATTCAACCTACTTATTTAGACCTACTCTAATTTGAAGACCTACAAAGATCAGTTATCTCAACAAACAAAAGTCAAAACTACTTGTAGTCTTTCTTGCAGGAAGTATGCTGCTCTAGCTAGCTGCACGCTGTTTGAAAAATGAGAGGTGTGCACGTGCAGTCGTGCACTCACTACAGTGCATTTCAAAACTAGCTATAGACGCGTAGGGTTTTTGAAATATTTCAAATTTGGCTGGAACTTTTTGAGAATAGTTTTCGGAATATTGCTCAGGATCGCTCCACAATTACTCTCATTATAGTTTCTAAAGGATTGGATAACAGACGCCCAATTTGGAAAAATTTATGCACAAAGTGATCACAGATTTTATGTGGTATAGATGCTGGCATAACGGTTTTTGCCTAGGTACGCGTCTATAGTTTTGAAATGGACTGTAGGCCCAAACACTAGAGTCAGATCCTGCCGGCCGGCAATTCTTTCGGCAAAATATCGAAGAATTGAAAGAGCGGAAATTGCCGGCAAAATCGGAGCAAAATATCGAGATGTTGGGTAAAATCGATGACTGATACTTGGATTTCCTTGTTTCTTACCCGTTCAGCAGGCCACGCTGCCCAGGACGAGATCAGGTCACCGAAATATCACTGGGATTCACTGTGGATCGACATGATTTTGGAAGAACTCAGGGACACGTGCTTGGAAACCCGGCCGTGTTGAGAACCGACCCTGCGATTTTTATGAAACGTTGTACGGGATTGTACGGGAAAAGGATAACATACACGTTTCTCCGGAGCAAAATGGAGCAAAATATCGAGTTTCTTGTGCCAGGCTCGGCAAAATATCGAAGATTTCGCAGCAACATTTTGCGGCAAAATATCGAGGCGAGCGGAGCAGAATCTGTCTGGGCCTAGCACTCACCGGCGTCACCGCCCATGGTCACATGCACAATGCATGTACGGAGTAGGCTATAGCTCAAATGTGCTCCGGGTGCTTCGATATTTTGCTGGCAACTTTTGCCCAAGCACTTTCCATATTTTGCCTGGCATTGCCTCTCGTTTCCGATATTTTGCTCCATTTTGCTCCTGCTTTGTGGCAAAAATGGCTTCGAATGAACCGTCTACTTCGGTAAAAGTGGATGGTGACTCTGATGAGGAAAGCAAAACTGAAAATGGTGTCAGTATTACGGATTTTGTAGCATGATTTCAAATTTATGTACCCCTGACTAGGCCTTGACGGATTATGCTAATATTTTCGTGAAATTATGCTTTTCGCATTGCTGAAAAAATTGCAGAATTATGCTATTTTTATGCTAAAAGCTATACATATTATGCTGTATTATGCTCACATATGCTGCTAATGTATATGATGGTTCTGTGCAAAATAACAGGGGAATTTTTTTGTAGAGGGCGCTGTACTGTAGTAGCAAAAGTTCAACGGGGTCAACGCACTGTCCGACCTAGCTACGACCGTCACTGATTGTAGTGGACTGGACATGTTATTAAGGGAGTCGTAAACCTACGACTTCCTGATGCATCAACTTGTACTTGTACTTGTAGAACATGTACAACTGTATGGAATTCGATGCGAACAGGCGGATTATTCCAATTTATGCGATTCGTATGCAATTTGCCTCGAATTATTCGACTATTCGATTTTGGTAGGAATTATGCGAAAAATTATGCTAGCAGAATTAATCCGTCAAGGCCTACCCCTGACAACCTGCACGAGCTATTTCAGCACGACGTTAGCGGCCCAATGAAACCAAAGAAATTAGAATAGAATTGCCAAAACACATCCGGATCCTCTGTAAATTCGATAATTTGCTCGGAATTTGCCAGGAATTTCTTTTCGTGAGAAATTTTGATATTTTGCTGGAAGAATTGCCGGAAAATTTCGGCTAGGCCTAGTACGGAGCTACATGTGGCTACATCATAGTACAATCATGTAGCTGGAAATCGCCAATCAGCTACATACCGTACTCGTACTGTATAGACTTCTTCCTCTTTTTTTTTTGAAGTACGCGTACAGGATTTATTTCCGGCACATTCAGGCTCTCCGCGGATCCGCCTTCTCTGTGAAATAATATTAATTTAAAAAAAGGGTTCTGCGTTCCGGCTCTCCGCCTTCTCCGCGGACGGTGAAGAAATCTGAAAATGGGTTCAACATGATACAACTCCCATGCATGTACACGACCGATTATTACGGTAGTATTACTTTTTTTTAATAAGTTTTTATAAAACAAATGGGAAGCGTGTCCTCGAATGACTGAAGGCCATGTGTGCATCTATGCTGCCCACGCCCGATGATGTACCAGTTGAAGAAGAACATACCCGCCAAATCTGTTGAACCAAACGTTTTCGGTCCCTTCGAAATGGGAGGAGATAAACATCACGATACAGGTGTGAAAAGGCTAGCGGGTCAAAACCCGCATTAAGATGGAAAATAACTTACTTAAATAAGTTAACACTCACTGTCTCCGATCAAACGTATCAGAGGGAACCCCTTCATGATTCTTAGCACTCACACGGGGACTCTGCTACGGTAACACCAAGAAATTGAAGAGATAATATATTTTCCTTCTGAACACATACATGTAACTCAGAGGACAACTTACGAATGTACAACGCCTCTAAAGCAGCCAAGTGCAACTTGGATCTACCACAAGTCAACAGAAATACATGTACATCATCACCGAGGCTATACAGCTCACGACCGCTACCACTACGTGTATTTTTGATGTGCCCTTTTAGACTGGGGTGGACGGCGCAGAGGCATGGACTTTTTTCTTATGATTGTCCGTACCCCTCGGGGCGGGGGCACCCGGGGCTGTCTCCTCCATGGGGTTTGGATGAGAGTGTTCGGGTAAGGGAGCAGCCACACATCCATCTAAAACATGCACACTCCTCAGTTCATGTTTTCAGTATTACTTGCAGCCTGCTAGCGCGCGTTCCTGTCACTCGAGTTGAGCCTTGGTGTGAAAGTTATTTGTTAGTTGTAGCCTGCAGGTTTAATAGCCTCGGACATAGCCCGAGTTTGCTAGCAATTCCGCTAGCAAAATATCGAAGAATTTTGACAAGAGAATTTGCTGGCAAAACGGAGCAATATATCGGTATGTTCGCTGGAAAGTGGGACGGATTTTACACTTACAATCTTACAATGTATACGGTGCAGGTGACTCGTTTTCGCACATTTTGCCAACACGTGACTCATCTTTTCTCATTTTTGCCAACACGTGACCCACTCTCGGTCAGTTTTCCCTCACGTGACACAAATTTGGCCTTGTATTGGAGCAAAACAGGAGCAAAATATCGAGTGGCCTGGCCTGACAAAATGAAAGCAAAATATCGACGATGAGCCTGCAAATTTTTTAAGTAAAATATCGAAGCTTCAAGAAGGGCCAATCTCGTTCAACCGTGATTTTCATGATAAGAATGAAATGACGCTTTTAGTGACATCTTGCATATAAATCCCCATCTCAGAGTAGGGTTCAGTCGCCCAATTTCGTTGGAAGTGCTAGTGACGCGTTCGATTGCGCAATCTGGGATGAAGGGAGTGTCTCAGCTTCCTCGGACCATGACCATTTGACTCAGCACCCCAAAGAGTACAAGTAATGAAATTTTGATTCCAGACCATACCTCCCCTTTTTGTGCTTTGTGCTATCCCTGCTTTTTGTGCACATGTACTGCGGAAGTTTGTTTCATGGCATGCATGACACGTGACTTCACAACAGCGCCGTCAGAAAAATTGAAAATGACAACCCCCGGCCCGGCCTGGCATTGCTGGGCCTATATGGCGCGAAAATGCTGCCTCAAATGAATGAAGGCTGATTGACTTTGAAAAACTGTAGATCTACCTTTGATCGCCTGCCAAAACCAAAGGGATGGATACCTTGTGCATTGGCTGGAGTGGGTAAAGGAGTTTCAAGCATTGAAATCAACCAATCATTTACTGACTGTGCGCAAAATACAGTAGTTGATCCGTGCATTGAGGGAACAGGTTAGACCGGTGTAGCGTTGTCTGGTGTCAAGTGCTGCTATACTAGTAACTCATTCATCCTCATTCCGAAACAGATGATATTTTTTACTTGTAGTTTGCCAGGAGTTTTTTTTTTTCGGTCGGCCAGAAGTAGCATTTTACCGCGTCTACAACAGTGCAGTGTACCTACCGTGATTGACTACATCATGTACCCGTAGAAGTTACCAGCAATAGAGAGAAAATAGTACTATACCGGTAGTCTTTACGGTATCATTATTCTATTATTTCGTAGCTCCTATAGCTATCGTTAGCTGCCGGAATCTCACCTGCGTCTTTGCGAAGTCGTCCTCTCACCAGCCGAACTCTGGCTCCAGTGTACCATGGTGTACGAGTAGCAGTGTATCTTTGTGGCGGCGACTCGACTCCAGTGCGACCGCGCTCACCAGTTATTGATCATTAGCCGCATCCGGCAACATAATCATTTGACCGGTGCAAGAAGGCTACGCGAGGGACATACAAATAATATTCAGACGATGACCCAGTGTTGACGTTTGTTTTTGGGCGATTACGAGGGTCCGGGAGAGGTTGTTCGGTTTGTGGTCCCTGCCAGGTGACTGCATGCAGCCTTTGTATCGTTGACGTTGGTCTACGTAGCGGTCAGCTGGCTGTGGTCGGAAGTCACAAAGGGACATCATGCAAGGCCGGCCATCGTGGTAATTCAGGCCATCATCAGGGTCAGGTCAGTCACAGACGCCGCGGAAAGATTAGGTGCTGCTCCCGGCTCCCGGTGTGTGCTTCTTCCGCTAGGATCTTCCGCTGACGAGATAACCTTACCAATCGGGCGTGTTTGATTCGTTGGGACGCATCTGCGACTCTGCCTAACTACTTACTGCGACTACGTGCACTGCACGAAGCCACGTGGTGGGCCTAGTAGTAGTACTTTGTAGATATACCAGTCCTGCTTCCAGGCGATTACAGACATCCGTCAAGTTCATTCAATCGAGTCTATTTTCGAATCAGGATCCCAAAGACCATACTTATACAACAGTGCTGTATCATCGGACAGGGTTACCAGGTGACTACCATGACCACTGGAGGAAGACACTACTCTGCCGTTCCTCAGGTAATAATGCTTGGTGTATTGATCCCATGCATGACTGTGTTCGGGGACGATGAATTTCAAGTAGCTGCATGCTGATTACATTGAGGTCACAATAGGTGCGTAAATTGGTTCCAACATTGATCTAAGAAGCCCATGGCATGCACTGATACAATGCAGTGTCGTTTGCAAATCATTACAACAAAAAATACCTGTGTTTTGATAATCAGTCCTCGACTAAAAAACGTCAACTGAACCAGTTGGTGCTTCCCATGCTGAGTACACATAACGCTAGTGGTTATAGAATAGCCATGATAACGTGCTGCCCTGTAAAATTTGACCTTATGAATAAAGCAGCACTGCATGCATTCTCAGGCTAGTACACAGAATGCTACTTGAAATAGTACCAGAAGAAGTGCAGTGCTTGTGGAGCTAAGCAGCCTTATAGCACACGCTGCCATTATACTCATGAGTTCCAATTCCACTGCAGGCCAATATTTTTTCGATTGCCTGGCTAATTCCGAGGCAGGTTCGTGCATGCATGAGTACCTTAGAATCGGGCCCATGTGCATCCAAAAGGAGGTAGACCGGGGTCCCCTCAATGAGCGAACTACAATGTAACTAATTACTTGTTAATCAATAATGTGCCCCCCCCCCCATCTTAACATGAACATCCACGGTTGTTGCATTCCCCCTCCCCATTCAATGTCTGGCTCTGCCCCTTGACCTCGTGTCCGATATGGACACGAGTGAGTCATACTCATTTGAGGATTCTCTGCACACCAGTGCAATGCCGACGATCCGCCAGGTCAAGCCCAGGTGAAGGTCAGCCTGACTCAGCCCAGAGTTACCTGGCGTGAGAGCCATGATTACCGAGTACATGTATCATGTATGTACTGTATAGTATACAATGGGACAAGCCATTGATGTTGTGTGGGCTGTTGTGGGGGAAGTAGCACCGGGCTGATCCAGGCGCAAAACCCACATAGGGCACGTAGGGGGGGGGGGGGGGGGGGGGACTTACACCCCCTAAAAAATCGACCTACGTCCAGCATGCACATAATGACCATGAATGACATGCACCAGCCATCCTACACGTATGGGGCTGTGCACCCCCCCCCCCTCCCCCCCCCTCCCCCTAAAAGGGGAACCAGCTACGCTCCTGCAGTGATCAGTCAGACCTGAATGATGTTCCATGTTATATTGTGCTGTTGTACATGTACAATTTGTACATACATTCCCATACTTACTATAGCCATACAGCGATGAAGCCTGCCATTCAGAAATTCCCAGCAGCTTTAGTCCGGCTGTCAGGAGTGCTTGCCAAAGTCACTCATTGACGACGCAGATATTTGGGTGAGTTGGCGTAGAGCTGATCCGTGTTGCGACCCGAAGTACTTTTAACATGCAATATCTGTACTTAGTAAAGGAGACATTTCATGCCAGGCAGGGATCTGAACCCACCCAGGATTATGTCTGATGCAGTCCCCTGGGACACTTAGCAGCTAGAATATACTTATGGGATAACTATAAAGCAGCTCTTGTTAACGACCATTGACAGATGCATGGCCCCATAAACTTCAGTATTTTGTTTTGAACGGGCAATATGTGAATTAGTTCCCCCTCAATATGCGACCTGTTTAAACACCGATGATGTTTGGCAGGACTCAATTTGAACTGTGCCCATGCAATGTATGCTATGCCAGTAGTGTCTTCAGGGAAGTTCAACATCATAATAACTTATAATGTACTGCATGCATACAATATCGACATACATGTTCAGGATGTGCATGACGTGCCGTTTATCATTGTCTTCTTCACGTTTTCAGGGCAAAAGTTATCGTACTGGGAGATAGTTCCGTGGGCAAGACCTCATTAATCCGGAGGTGAGTCTCCCTTACCTAGGATGGTATACTATAGTCTATAAGATGGTCAGGAGTAGTCCAATGTTGTAACGGGCCGTCCATAATTGTTGCCTTTTTTCATGATGAAGTTGTGGCAGCGACCGGCAATCTTTTTATAAGGAGGTTGGGTGCTCGCCACATTTAAGCTCGCGCTTTTCCCACCGACCTAACTTGACACTTGACTGACTCACGACTGCCATCCAGAGCATACGAGAAGCCCGTCGAACCGTCCACTCGGCAAACCTGCCAGAAAGCACCACTCCCTGCTCAATACACAGTGTTTCGGGGAGTCTACCCCTCCTCAGTTGAGCTTGAGTAGCCGAGCTGATAAAGATTGTGCCTGAAGAGTACCACATCGACCTTTCTGTGTTTGTGCATGCACTTGTGCTGTTTCGCTGTCAGGTTTGTCAGCCGGACATTTGAGTGCAGTTACAAGGCTACCATCGGGGTGGATTTTGAGGTTCAAAAGTTCTACTTCCTCTCCAAGCAGTTTGACTTGCGGATGTGAGTTGCCAGCTAGTGTGCATGGTGTATTCTTGTCAGAGTTGCGGCGAGGCATGGGAGTCCACCGATCAAGGGATCTGGGTGTCACTGCCGCTCGAATGCATGAAAAGAATGATAATGATTAACAACATGTACGTCGAAGTACATGTGAAGATGGGGGGAGAGGGGGGGGGGGGGGGGTGCGCACACGTGAGTGTGTGTGTGTGTGTGTGTGTGTGTGTGTGTGTGTGTGAGTGTGTGTACATGTGTGTTCATGTGCATTTGTATCCGTGTGTGGATGCATTGGGGTATGTGGTGGTTGAATTGTGCTGTGCCCCCGGTTTGCTGACGAGCATATGCATGCTAACCGTGACCTACATCGCGATTTGGACTTCAGCTGACCTCTCGTTGATATTGCTAGGCCAGCTGATCCCTCATCCCTGATTGAAGCGACGAGATCTAGTCGGCTGGGTTTGACGGGTAAAGCTAAAACAGGAACGATGGGCTAACCAGCTGTCATGTGACCCATTCTGGAATGTCACTTTTGTACGACTGCATGGCTGACTTGCTTGTCTTATGATATATCTGGCCGTGTTGATGCTTGTGCAGTTGGGACACAGCGGGCAACGAACGTTTCAAAACAATAACATCAGCGTACTATCGAGGAAGCAATGGTTAGTTTAACTTAGTTAATTTCCCAATTGCATATGCTCGGTACTTGAAAGAGAAATTTTCCTTCTTGCATGCATGGGGATTCGATGTTGGTGTCTATGCATTTTGCGGCCTTCATTCAAGCACAGTTTTAATGCAGCAATTGCAAGCATACGAGTACGCGTATACGCTTGTTTTGTTTGTGCGCCTTTGGCCTTGCAGCGATCATACTTGTCTATGATGCAAGCAAGCCAGAAGATACTCTGCAAAGCACAAGGTAACTTAGTGCAGCATATCGGACAAGCAACACAGCAGAACCTGGTTAATCTGGTTATCCGCAGCTTGCCTAGTGCACTCGGTGTGCTGAAAACAAAGTATGGTAATCAGCACCCGAGACGATCTTGTCTTCAAAAATGAAGGACTGGGTGTGACACTTTTTGCGGAAGAATCTTCTGCTAGGCTGTGCATACATGAGATATTTCAGCCCGGGTTGAGTTTCGACAAACCGCGTACACAGATTGATTGGAGCATTGACCTGATGTATTGGGCTTGGCCCGGGTTGATTGAAAAAAGTAAGTTGTCAACTTGTCAACCATGAAAAATAGTATAGAAATGCTCAATGCAGAACCTCTTGCAGTAGGACGGTTGCCTTCAGCCTGCCCCTGCTTTATGCAAACTTCTAAAGTGGTTGTTAGCACGTACTGCACTGCTGTGCCTCGAAAGGACTAACCCAGTACAGTGCCCAACTCTGCCGTATGTGGTCTCTTTGCAGGCAATGGTTGGAAGAAGCAAATGAGAAACAGCCGGCAGACGGGTGTCTGCTTTTCCTAGTGGCTTCTAAGAAAGACCTACTGGTATGTGTGTGTGTGTGTCACGGTGTGTGTGTGTGTGTGTGTGTGTGTGTGTGTGTGTGTGTGTGTGTGTGTGTGTGTGTGTGTGTGTGTGTGTGTGTGTGTGTGGGTGGGTGCGTGCGTGCGTGCGCGTGTGTGTGTGTGTAAGAAAGAGAGCCAAATAAGCGCCACATTCATGGAGATAGTGTGTGCATACATGCATACATATTTCAACTTGTGTGTATGTGTATGTGCAGTGTGTATATGTATGAATATGCTAGTAATAATAACACGTGCAGTTACAATTTAGCACAACTGGATGGTGCATAGTGCAAACTTGCCGCAAACCGCATCAGAAGTTCTGTTGCAGAACAATACTGCAGGGTGTATCTTCAGCTCTTGTGCTCTACAGCCCCCAACAGCTCCAGTTGAACAGGAGAAATGCCTCCCTGAGGAATCACCAGCACACTGTGATTGAACAGACACCGGTGGTCTGCCGGATAGGTTTCAAGTACAGTGCTGCTCAATGAAATCCAGTCGCGTCACTCGAGCACGCGCTGGGTGTTGCACAGCCCTAGACCTGCAAACACTAGACTGAGAAATGCCGTGCAATGCGTCGCAAACTTGAGTGACATGACTGGATTTCATTCAGCAGGACTGTAGTTACATGTGTGTAGTAGTCCTTCTACTCTGAAATAGATTTGAAGCTTCAAAAGAGCATGTGAGGGGAACCATGGATTTGATCTCTCCAGGACCTGGGTCTTTCAACTTGACAGGTTGCCAGTTTGGGCAGTCCAGCCACTTTAATGTGCCAAAGAAGGACCCCCGGCATTCATGTTATACAAACACATGTTTCTCCCGAAAAAATTACGCAGACTCTTTGGCCCTATGTGGAACGGATAGAGAGTTAGTTCTGTGACTTAGAATGTGCAATTGATGTCGTAAGTGTGAAACGTGAGTCGCATCAGCACCTCGTTCCAAGTTACTTGTACTTGCACTGATTGGTGTGGCTGTGGTGTATTGTGAATTGCAGACACAGACCGGACAGGTACAGATGCAGGCTGAGGGTACAGCAATGGCCAAGGAGCTTGGAGCTGAATTCTGGGCCGTCTCCTCAATGTCCGGTACATATGTGTGTGTGTGTGTGCGTGTGTGTGTGTGTGTGTGTGTGCGTGTGTGCGTGCGTGTGTGTGCGTGCGTGCGTGTGCGTGCATGCATGTGTGTGCGTGTGTAGGGTGCGTGATATGCCGACAACAATCTAGTTACAGCACACGTAGCCCTGACTGGCCAAGGCCACTGCCGGAGCGGTATACATGTACATGTACATGTGCCACTGTGTAGCCCGCAGGCTATGAGGTCGTTAGAACCTATGCCCATGGCGGCCATAGCGCTTGCACTCAATTGCATGGACGTACATGTACCTGTAGAGTAGAAGCATGGTCAGTAGCCAAGGAATGATGAGTCTCGTGACTGTCATGATCTCTGGTACTTTCAAAGACAGCGAAGCTTGTGTTACGGCATGGCGCACCTCCAACGGCCAGAACAATCTATGCTGTATAGCTAAAAAAATACTCTATTAGAGGTCAAACGAATTATATTACTTGTATAATGCAGTGTCCCCAGAAGAGTTCTTTTTATATCCAAGTCGAAGAGGAAAATGTGTTATGGGGGGGGGGGGGGGTGTATGCTGAAACTCTACTATATGCAGCTCCAGATTCTCCACTCTTGCACTAATGCTAGCCGCATAGTGCAAAGAGCACTAGACCATGATGTCCTCTGTAACCTCTTTTCTAAACCAACTCAGGAGAGAATGTTGCTGATTTCTTCACAAGAGTAGCAGCGCTATGTTTCAACAAAGCAGTATCCGCAGTGGCACAGCACGATTCCACCGACGCCGGGGCAGGGAAGACGGCCCAAATTGTCAGTGACGGAGGGCTCATCCGTAAGTTCTTGGCTCACAATGTTTGGCCTTTAAAAAGAGGCCCTTCTGTGCTTGCATGGTGTTAGAGCTACTGGTAGTAAAAAATGATTACACTTCTACAGTTCTACCTTGCAACTTCCCTTTCCATCCGGCCCTACAAGGTATGACTATTCCATGCATTGGGGCTCACTGCGCACTAGGTTGTATGTGTAATCAGTGTGTCACTGTGGGTTCAGTGCGGACTGCATCCCGAGCTTAACCTGGATGAGGATGGTGCACCGTACCTCAGTGGTTAGAGGCGATTTACACGACAGCAGTGCATCCCGCTGGGAAGAGAAGCACGTGATCCCGAGAGCTTGCCGTGATACGGGAAAAACGAAAATCGATTCACATGGCAGGATGCACATACAGTACCTGCAGTACAAAACAGTACATGGAATGCCACGGGATGCATTTCCACCCACCAGCCCCCTCATGGCACCGGGACCGTCCCGGGATAGCTCGCGGGATGTGTTCGCACCAAAATATGAGTACATGTGACTGAATCTCCATGGTAGCATCATGCACGGGATGAATCATAGCATGCCGTAGTGTAAATCGCCTCTTAGAGCATCGCTGGCCAGTAGCAAAGGTCCCTGGTGCAAGTCATGGTGGTGATACTTGCAGTCAATATTCCTTCTTCAGACGTTTCCCCTTTTCAGTCCCTCCAACTTATGAGCCACGCTGTGCTTTAGAATTAGCATTACGTAAAATACACATTCCTTTAAAAAAACTTTCTGCTGTTTTGCATTTGCACAGGGTTGCAGAAACCCAGCATGGAGAGTCAACCTTCCCAGACACACACACCGGGCCGTATTTGCTGTCGGCAATCTTGATGAGAGCTGTTGGTAGCACATTGTGTTGAGTCATCTATGCCTAACAGCGATCCAGTGGCGCACGCCATCAAACGCTGCATGACTGTACAGATGGCGATGTACCAGTCCACAATATCGCTGGAGGTGCGTAGCGCTACAATGCAATGCAGGTCGAGCATCAAGCCAGATCTAACATGGACCGCACAACTTGACATGAAACTTGACATGAGTTACGGCCAATGCCGGTCGCCGCGATTGCCCCGTCCAAAGCGGTACAGAAGCAGTGGGCTGGCGGTGGAATTGTGATGCTGGCAAAGAGGGGGCATTAAGGAGCCCAAACGGCTATGCAGTGTGCAGTTCGCTACCAAGAACATCAGCACTGCCACAGTGTGCAGTTCGCTACCAAGAACATCAGCACTGCCACAGTGTGCAGTTCGCTACCAAGAACATCAGCACTGCCACAGTGTGTGTGTGTGTGTGTGTTTTTTTTTTTTTTTTTTTTTTTTTTTTTTTTTTTTTTTTTTTTTTTGTGCTCCTTGGGAGCAGGTTACACTTTCTGAGCTCCGTGTTCTTGGCTTTCTCCAAAGTTTTTCTGCCTGCCCAGGGCGACTCTGGCGTAGCCAGAGTCGACCCTGGAGCACCCTCGCACACTGCCAAGGTAGTGCTGCATGTTTGGATCGCGGAATCGCGATGTAGCTTGCAGGACAATTTACTTCGATATTGTCACTGCTGCGTCGGCCGTGGTCCACCACTCGCAGTGGAGTAGCTATCCCTCGAGTGCTGTGAAGAATCCAAGCTCGAAGAATGCAGTGGTGGGAATTGCGGATTGGCTGGTGGAGTGCTGGAACAAGTCGTTGTTTCAGTGGAGTGGACGAGCGAGTGCGGAGAGGAAGGTCGCAATGGCGGAATGGTGGGAATTGAAACTTCAATCTTTCGTCGTCATGAGTGCACTGGTCAAGCGTTGCGGAAGTCTGTCGGATTTGTGAGGCATTGCCCTGCCGCTTACATCAACAACGTGGAAGAACTGCTAGTGGAGTCCTGGTGGGATTTCGGATGCCCACACTCCTTTTGCTTGGTGGATTCTTTCGTGGACAGTGTTTTTTTCGTGGCGTGAAATTTTGAATTTTTTTTCTTTCCTGTTCATTTTCAGTTGTTGTCACTGTAGCTGTCAGGTTGTTGTTACAGAACTCGAACATGATTGTACAGCAGTCGTCCGTTCTGCTCCATTGTTTCATCTGTTTTGCCAGTTCTGCTAGCTGATTCTCTTTATTTGCCACTGCCCCTCATAGTGCTCATGCTTGGGTGGAGGGCGGCGTGACCCGTTTAGGGTAGCTGTATCATAGTAGTAGTAGTGTGTGTGTGTGTGTGTGTGTGTGTGTGTGTGTGTATGTGTGTGTGTGTGTGTGTGTGTGTGTGTGTGTGTGTGTGTGTGTGTGTGTGTGTGTGTGTGTGTGTGTGTTGTGTGTGGATTAGACAGTTATCTGGCGCAAGTCTTGATCTGTCTCATTCAGATCTTGTTCGCTATCATTGCTATAAGAGAAAATCTGTGGGTGCACATCCAGTGCATTTGCAGATGTGTGTGCTTCTCTTGCGACGGGCGTATGCATGATACATGGTGTGTGTGTGTGCGTGCGTGCGTGTGTGCGTGTGTGTGTGTGTGTGTGTGTGTGTGTGTTGTGTGTGGATTAGACAGTTATCTGGCGCAAGTCTTGATCTGTCTCATTCAGATCTTGTTCGCTATCATTGCTATAAGAGAAAATCTGTGGGTGCACATCCAGTGCATTTGCAGATGTGTGTGCTTCTCTTGCGACGGGCGTATGCATGGTACATGGTACATGGTGTGTGTGTGTGTGCGTGCGTGCGTGTGTGCGTGTGTGTGTGTGTGTGTGTGTGTCGCACCATTCCAGGCAGGCATTACCAGTCAGTGGTATTCTCTCTTTGATTTCTGGACGACACAGTTTGGGCAGGGATGATAGGACTTAGTAGAAATATTGTGGAACTTACTGCATATCAGTGTGAGACCAAGATACGGTTTCAATGATATCAACCCTTTCTACGCACTTGTAAACAGTCTACCATTAGAGTTTGGTGACGGCTGAAGTCTGCTCCTCTTCCTTTTACATGTACATGCACTCAATCAAATATGCGTGAAACTTCCCTTCAAGCTACGGTACCAAATTTCTGCTGATTTTGCTGCCGGTATAGTCACTATTGCCTAAGCTAGGTAACATAGAAGTACCATGCACATGTACATGTAGATCGACAATTATACGCACTAGCGCAGCTCAGATTGCCATTGCCTATCATTATAGCAATCAACAGTTTCTATAGCGATCTACGATTGCGGTAGCTTGGGTGAAATCTGGACCGGTATACTACATTGTAGCACATGTGCATCTCCGAAGCACACAGCCCAGCACCTTCCATACACGAGGTAAACCACTGTCACACTGGCTCAGCTCAGTGCCATGTGTGTGGCCAAGAGTAGATGTACGAGTTGTCGGAGTGGCATACAATGACTCTTGCCAAGTCTTGGTGTCGCCTTCGGACTTCCATATCACCATGTGACACTGGCATAGCATGAGCGTCAGATAACACCCGATCGACAAAGCATTGAGCCGGCGCCCCACCTCGTCGGCCCCGATGACACTTGACAGTCAGTAGATCTACTCAGCATAGCAGGACGGGAGGCGGACACTCAACATTCTTCGTGGGTGTCTCGTTTCGCACCTGCTTCATTCGAAACCATCAACTCTGTTCATGTTAGTACTCAGCGACAAACCCCGTACCGGGGTAGAAGTGAGTTCAACCCAATGTTCAATTGTTGATGGTTGTATTTTTTTCCTTGCCCCTTTCTCTCGCTACATTGTAGATTATCTGAAATCTGAAGGACCAGCCTTGCGAGTGGGTTCAAGGAAGGGTTCGCCGAAATGAGCCGGGGTGTAGAGTATCGAGTCGGTATGCTCGACGACCCAAGCGAGCTCCAGATGGACGAGGGCGATCCTATGCTACCAGCTGACAGCGGATACAACGCTGGCCAAAGTGGCGAGCGGATCGGCACCTACCGAATGAGGACCGACGAGGCAGCCGCCACCGGTGCACCGCAACGGCCACGCTCCGCGAACAGTGGATTGCAGCCCGTTGCCACTCGATTGCCTGGGCAGCAGAAGAAGTCGCTCAACATCAGTCTCGATGTTCGTGGCTCCGGATCGTCACCAGGAGGCAAGCGCAAGTCCAGAGGTAATCGCAGCAGCGCGGGTGACGACGGAATGGTCGAGCTTCGTGATATCCGCAGAACTACATCGAGCCGAGCCGCAAATACCAGATCGGGGGACACAGGCCAGGTCGCTGACCAGAATGCTGACCGCGCAGCACAGGTGCGGAGACGAAGCTCGGCGAAAAAGCGCCAGCGTTCCATTGAGCGGAGCGATTCCGCTACCCGCCTGCTCGAAGCTGTTGCTTTGGGAAATGACTACGAAGATCCGTATGACTCTAGTGACGATGACCACGTGAATGCTGTGAGAAGCTCATCATTTGGCGGAGCCGAAACACCGGTATCGCCAAGCGGGAAAAAGGCAAATAGAGGTCGTCCGAGGTCTGCGTCGGACAGAGGTAGTGTGGATGCGACGGATGTCAGTGTCAGTGGGAGCAGCAGCAGGCGGAGAGCATCAAGGGACAGTGCAGATGGCGGCTCTGTACTCCAGTCGCACGAGATAGAGAAGGTCTTGACTGTGCTCCGCGACAAGGACGAGAGAATTGCAGACCTCGAAGCCAAACTCGAGCAGGGAACGTCCAATGCACCCGGCACTGGTCCTGACGGCGATTTCCTGAGTGATGCTGGAGCGCAAGGCACGTCACAACGCAAACAGTCCAATTTCACAGGCCTGGGCCTGCAGCTGCAGATTCACCTTTCCTCGCCTATGAAATACCCTAAGCCAAGCCAGGTGTCGCAGCTGCTCTTGCGCATTGTCCAATCGCCGCATTCACCGCTGCGCCACTGCTCTTTGTCGAGACAGGCGGCGGCAGTGGAGTGCATGTATCTGACTGAGCTGCCTGCCGGCAGCGACGTGGGAGCGTACTTCTTGGATGCTCAGTCCGCCTGGCTGATGTGCGCCGTGGAGAAAGGAGAGCTGGAGCTGCGTCGTGGCGACACGGCCGAGATCATTCGACGCGGCGCCGTCCTGATGCTGCCCGTGCTGCCCGACTCGTGGATAGCGTGCCGCACGCCGGTGCAACTCTGGAGTGTGGACTCGGTGACGCTGAACGAGCTGCACCGCTGCGACAACCTGCTGCGCAGCAAGGAGAACCTCAGCCTGATGAACTCCATCGATCAGTTCCAGCAAGTGCATGACAAGCACGTCAAGCAGCTGCTGCAGGCGCTGGACGAGCGGTTCTACGAGGATGGCGACGACCTGCAGCTCAAGGGGCTGGAAACCGGTGACAATCTCGTTCATATCATCAAGGCCGGCGAGGTGCGCAAAGTCGAACGCACGTCCAGGAACAGCACGTTCTACGGCCCGTCCGATGTCATAATTCCAACAATCGAAACCGTCAACACGTGCCACGTGAAAGCAGTCGGCGAGGTGGTGTGCCTCGTTATCGAGTGGAAGACGTGGCGGCAGATTACCGAGTCTGAAATCTCGCCTCTATCGAGTCCCACCGGCACTTCCCAGAATGGTGCTCACCGACCGTTCAGCCTTGGCAACACTCGCCGTGCAGCCCCGCACACTCCAGCCTTCCGCCGCGATCGCCCCAGCGTTGCACTGCAGCCCACCAAGAGCCAGGGCAAGCGCCCTAGCGGCCGCCAGGACATTGGAGTGGAGATAATGCAGCTTTGCCTCGGCGATCTGGGCGTTGTTGGTGCGCTGGGCGCCGGGACGTTTTCCCGTGTTGAGCTTGTGTGCCTGCACGACAGCCCTCAGTGTACCTTTGCGCTCAAGCGCATGTCGCGCCAGCACCTGACTCAAGGTCACCACGAGGATCAAGCTCTGCGCGAGAAGGAGGTTCTGAACATGATCTCCGAGGACCAATGCCCGTACATCGTGCATCTAAAACGCACGTTCCGCGATCATGAGTTTGTGTACTTTCTCTTGGAGCCGCAGCTTGGCGGCGACCTCTTCTCCCTGTGTCGGCGCCGCGGTGCCCTCAAGGAGAAGCATGTCCAGTTCTACGTGGCTTGCATCGTTGAAGCTCTGGACTACCTTCACAGCTGCAACATCATCTATCGCGGCCTGAAGCCTGAGGATGTGCTGCTGGATATCAACGGCTATGCCAAGCTTGCCGACTTTGGTCACAGCAAGATCCTGGAGCAGGGGGCAACACAGACCAAATCATTCTGCGGCTCGGCTGAATACATGGCCCCGGAGCAGGTGCTTCTGGAGAGCCATGGCATGCCGGTCGATGTCTGGTCACTCGGCATCACTACCTACGAGCTGCTCTGCGGCGTCACACCGTTTGCGCTTGACGACGTGCAGGCGGTCTACGCGGCCATTCTGAAAGGCCTCGACACCGTTGGCTTTCCCAAGAGCATGAAGCCCAAGGCAGCAGCCTTCGTCAACAATCTCTGCAAGTTTGAGCCCCACAGTCGTACTGGCTGCACCGAAGATATGCGCACCAGCTTTGACGACATTCGCCTGCTGCCGTGGATGAGGACGTTCCGCTGGGGCCGGCTGCGGCAGAGGGACCTCAAAGTACCGTTCAAGCCGACGCTCGACAGCTTCCATGACCTTCGCTACTTTGACAGTATACGGCCAGAGCCGCCGAGTGTCAACATGACGCAGACGTATCATAAGTCAGGCGGATGGGATTCCACCTTCTGAGAAACGTGTGCATCGAGTGTGCTGTCTCTAAGTTAGCACGCGCCGCAGTCATGGTTTGGTCTTGGCCCGACACTGTGCCGGATTGGTCGACAAGTGCACGGCGACAACTGCCGGGCTAAGAACACACTGAGACTCGCGCTACTGCACTCTACTGCTGTCTCAAGCAGGCCCGCTGAGACTTGAAGCCCCGGCAAGCAGACTGGCCCCGGCTGGATGGCAGTAGGTGCTGGTCACGGTCTCATCTGAGAGTGTACTAGTCCGCAGACATACCATTGAGTAAGCCTGTGTCCAAGACCGATACATGTACTCCCCACTATGATATTGACTTGACTGGTTGAGGCGGTCTGTTTCATTTTGCCAGCAGCACTGATTTCAAGTGTTCTGGATGATTGTTGAGTAACTTGCAGAGCAGGTGACATTGAAGAGTGCTCTGCCCTGTATAATTATATGCTGAGCTTTGCGATTTTAGGTACTGGCAGTGAAGCACGATTGACAGATCCTACTGTTGACTTTTCAAACTTGAAGCATTTTTTAAAACTTTATACTGTGACGGTCTGCGAGCCAATGCAGGCTGTGCTTGGGCCTTTGACGGTTCATGATGGTTCATGATGGTTAGTTTAATTAATTTAATTTTTTAATTTTTTAAAGCAACTCCGCCTGAAGTATGCAGTTTGTGACAAGTTCAATACTGTCCGGCTTCCAGACACTGGGCCACATGACCTATGCACACTCCGGACGGGGCATCCTGATCCATTCTATTGTGAGTACACTGAAGGATTTCAGTGTCATCTCAGTCTGATTACGGTATTTTGTTTAGCCGCTATGATCATGGCTGTAAGAACCGATGTAGCTGCAATTGTTGAAGATGTTACATACCCCCCCCCCCAGGTTATGTACTCTTGATCAGAGCAAACAAGCTCATGATTGTGTCCTCGTTTCGAATCATTGACGTTGGACTGTCCATGTATGTAGATCTTTATTTTGTCGATCTTGCATGGAAGTCTTGCTTCATGCTTGGGTTGTGCACGGGCACACGCCACAAGCCGGATCGATCAGACCAAGTCGAGAGTTCATTATGAACTCTTCAACTAAACGGTCTTGATCCGGATATCCGGGACCAAGAGTAGATAAACTGTTTATCCTGCTCTTGATCGGATTATGTACTCTTGTCTTGATCGGACCAAGAGTAGATAAACAAGAGTGTGCAACTCGCGGATGGGTATGCCCACGGCGGAATTTTTTGTTGACGTAATCTTTTCGACGACGCACGAGCTGCGAGTCTTTCGGAAAGTTTTCCCTCGTGCTCTTGGCCGGCTTTACACTACAAAGTCGGTGCCCAGCACGTGCTCTCACACTGTTCTGCGGCGAAATGCGCGTTCTTCTGAAAAAAGGTGACGTCAACAAAAAATTCCGCCGTGGGCGGGGGTATCTGCAGATTGTGCAGGAGAGATCCGGAGTTGCACACTCTTGTTTATCTACTCTTGATCGGACCAAGAGTACATAAAGGTTTATTGGAAAGGCTTTCTGTCTAAAGCCTTTCCATACTGGTGCTCGATGTTTTCAGTTTGGGGACACCAAAATTAGTGTACCGCTAAAGACACGTGGTCGACACGTTGTTGACACGTTGCTGACACTTTGTTGACACGTGACCCAATTACCGGCCTACCAAGGGCCTTTGGGGACCGCTAACAGCAACTGTGGAACAGTGCAGTGCCCTTTTTTGGAGCAACGTACGAGTAGTGCCCGTGGATTATGACCCCGCGACCCCAATCTACGTGGCGATCCGCAATTCGCTACTTCATACTGACTGGCGTCCGGCATCGTCCCGAATTTGGCCGCAATCTTCTCTCGGGACCCTGTGTAGGGCTCCCTGACCTGCTCCATCTCCGCCATCGTCAATGTACTGCGCATCCACCCAGGCCAGGACTGCACTTACTTACGGGAAGGAGTATTTGCGAGATGGAACCTGGGAACTGGAAGACGACGAAGAAGAAGCGTGGGAATCCGGCAGCAATGGCTGGGATGTAAGTCCAACATTGCTGGTGCTAGAGTTGCCACTGCTTGAAATCATGTGTGTTGCCCTTTTTTGCCTTTTCCGACGTCCTCCTCCGACTGTACTCCCAGGACTGAACTTACGGGAAGGAGTGCTTCCAAGATGGGAGACGAAGAAGAAGAAGCCGCTGAATCCGGCGGCAATGGCTGGGATGTAAGTCCAACAATAAACATTGCTGGTGCTAGAATTGCCACTGCTTGTTTATAAGGGATTCATGTGTGTTGCCCTTTTTTGCCTTCTCCCATGTTCTCTTCCGACTGTACTGGTGAACGCTGTCACATATGTTGCCCTTTCCAGGCAGTAGAAGGGAGGGGCGGAGGGCAGCACATCTATCCTGGCATCCAGGAATGCTGGGTGGAACTGGGCAATCTGACCTTTCCTCTTACAAGTACTCCAATGATGGTATGGATGGGGAGTTCTTGAACGTCCTCAGTCTTGTTAGATTGAACTGTGCAACTCGGCAATCGGTGATAGCAGAGGACCAATGCTGATGGCGATGCTCCTTCTTTTTTCTCTGTCACAGGCTGCGTTCTCGAGAAGAAGCGTTATTTCTGCATTCCAAGAAGGACGGCACAATGGTGAGTGGAACTTCGTGGGTGTGCAGCCTTGCTAGTTGAGTTGTAAATCAACCATTCTTCCTGTCTCTGACTTCTTCAATGTCCTCCTCAGTGTCGGACTGTCCGCGTCGCATTGAACTGGTCCGATGAGGCTTCTATTGCACACACAGTGAGGGAACTCCCATACGGGAACTCGGAAGTACTGCTACAGTACAGGTAAGGTGGCCGTTGCTTATGTGCGTGCGCCGTTGTTGTCAACTTTTAAGCCAGATGTTTCACAATGCATTGCACCAAGAGTACATAACCCCGGAGGTCATGTACTCTTGATTGCACTCAGCACCGCTTCTCGGAATATCTTGTCAGGATAGCTGTGGAACGCATCCTCCCCAGTGGAGGAACGGCAAATGTGCTGTTCATTTTAGGCTTGCTTTTATGGTACGTACAAATCCCCATTGAAAAGACATAGTGGAGACGAGAAACTGCAAATAGATGTTGGGAACCGGGAAGACCACCCTTCCTTGCCAAGTTCCCTGAGGGTGTGGAGGGGGGGGGGGGGAGAGTGGAGGAGGGACATTTAAAGCAGGATTCACAGGAGCATTTTCAGAAATTGCTTGTACATTTGTACCAGTTGTAGCCGACAAACGCATTCTCATTGAGCTTTGACTTGAGGCACGTCAGCAAGGCGCTGTTGCATCGCTTACGTCTTGTCGTGATTCTGTGAATGGTATTTTGTGCGAGTTTGCATCGCACGCAGAATCGCAGGTCATGCCGCATTGCGCAGCACACTGCCAAATTGCTTCTGTGACTCCCACGTGAATGGGAATTCCAATGGGAATGTAATCCATTGCCAACAGGTGTATTCCCGAGCTGCGCATCATACTGCAAAATTGCTCCTGTGCATGCAAGTGGATTTCATTGCTCTTTTCAGTTTAGGAAATTCTCGATTATGATAATTCTGTGTGTGTGTGTGTGTGTGTGTGTGTGTGTGTGTACACCAGCCCTGAACATACATGTAGGTGACCCATTTGTGGTGTCTCATAGCCTACCTCACGACCTTATGCTTTCTTTCTGCATCACTTGTATGTTGCAGGTATATCATCCCGTGACAACCACATTGAAGTCTGAATTTGAAGTGTGAAGATGCTTCAGCAACCCCTTCATTTTTTCCATTGCTTTTATTGTGCTGCTACTGTGCATGTGATGGTAACGTATGCCGGTGACACGGTCAGATTTTGTCCATGCGTGTAACGTACACCTGCATGCTATCGTTGAAAAGGATCTGCCACTTACGATCTTCGGACGAGTATCAGGTCAGCTTGGTTTTGTGTGGGCTGTACCAGATGCTGTTCACTTCTCTATCTGTTGGATATGTGACTTTCTGCAAGTTTCTGGTGTATGGTGGCCACTTCTTTGCTTGTCTTTGTATGACATTACAATAATTCTGCACTCACTGCTTCCATGGTGTGGTCTGCAAACTGCAATCCTTACGCAAATATCATCACGGTTTGCAATATTGTGCTTTGGCTGCCAGCTTACCTTTATTTTGTTTCACAACTGACTTCCTGAAGTATGGTGGCCACTGCTTTGCATGGCATTATACAATGTTCATCAAGAATTTTCCTGTTTGGGCCGTGTGTGTGTGTGTGTGTCACTGTGTGTGTATGTGTCACTGTGTGTGTATGTGTGTGTGTGCCATGTGCATGTGCTTGTGCTTGTTTGTCACAATGTGTCTGTGTGCGGGGTAGCGAGGTGGGAAGGGCTGGAATGTATCCGTGTGCTACTGCAATCGCAAGGCTACATACAGTGCATCGCGCGCATGCTCACCATGTTTATCTTCGGAGCTGGGCCGGGGTGGGGGAGGGAACAGAAAAAGAACTGAAATTACCCATATAAAAACCGCTCTGTGAGCGGTTCTGAAAAACCTCTACTGGTGCAGCCCCGTCGTAAAAGTAAGAAATTAGGACTGGTGCATTGTCCTCCCAAATGTGAACTGATCCACCTAAATCGCGATTGACGGGACCCGAACGCACCAGTAGCACGAGGTCGGGACTCGGGAGGGCACAGGATTACAGCAATGGACCGGCGCCGATCAAGTTACCATACAACACTTACAGTACCCCGAAGCCCACCTTTGGCTTTGGCTATGGACCAGCGTCCCCAGCTGCATCCACAGGTAGGAACCTCGTGCTACTGGTGCGTTCGGGTCCCGTCAATCGCGATTTAGGTGGATCAGTTCACATTTGGGAGGACAATGCACCAGTCCTAATTTCTTACTTTTACGACGGGGCTGCACCAGTAGAGGTTTTTCAGAACCGCTCACAGAGCGGTTTTTATATGGGTAATGACTGTACTCTTGATCGGACGCATAGCGCTAGCGCATACAGGTCGCGTTGATTCTGTACGACGCGCAGCCATGACAACAGGGAGCAGCCATCGTGCGCTTGCGCATCATTGTAATCCGTGACGTATGCAGATCCTGCGCTTGTAGCTCTGTGGTCCGGGCAACGATTTGGCGGAGAGCTGAGAGGCAGGTGGCACTTGGACGAAACGATTTTCCACATCACCAACCGCATATCGGTAATTGTTTCTGTGCATTGTTGTTGCTGTTTGTGCAGCAAACATGTTGGCACAGTGCGCTCGTCGGCCCCTTGGCTTGGCAGTTCGGCCTTCCCTCGTTCGAGCTGCTGGATCTGCTGCTGCGACAGCCACCGAGGAAGCACCGACTCAGGTTGCTCCACAGCGAAAATATGAGTTTGAGCTCTTGCCCTATGTAAAAAAAGGATTTTTTGGCAGCCAACTGAGTGAGTTCATGGGCGAACGCCTGGGTGTTACGGGAAGCTGGACTCTTGGATTTGGTTTGACGGCTTACCTTTGGTCCAAGGAATGGATTCTGTACAACGGCGAAACGTGTTTAATCATTCCACAGCTTGGTGTACTCTACGTCTGTGTCAGCAAGCTTGCTGGCGTTACATCTGATGGTGCTGAGAAGGCTAATACACACATTTTCAATCGCCTGTACAACCGCAAGGCCGCGGTAGCAGACATCTTGGAAACTGGCATTACGGCAGCCAATGATGTCGAGGCAGAGGTGTCGGTACGCACAGACGTGTTCGACATGCTCCGCACCAACGCCTCAATGTACCGAGACACGCTGTACCGCGAGAGAGTCTCCGCCGTACACAACGAGGTCATGAAGCGCCTTCAGCACCAGGCTGAGCTAGAGGCTGCAAGACGACGCATTAAGCAGGCACACATGATCACCTGGATTCAACGCGAGGTGGTGAAGGATGTTGCAACCTCACTGGATCAAAAAGCAATGATGAAGTCGTGTCTGGATGAGCTCGACAGTGCCGTCAAGGCTGCACGCCAGTGAGTGTCTTCTTTCTACAAACACATTTTTTTTATTCTGCAACGCCAAAGGAGTATTAATTTGACAATGAAACCAATGCGCATGTGTGGTTGTGAGCGGGTGAGTGTGCGTAGTGTGAAGAGCATATCGTAATGATAATATTAATGATAAACTGCCACTGATTGTTGACTGGGTGTATTCTTGTGTGTCATAGTGCTGGCTCTCTTTCTAGCATGCTTACCATGCTATCACTCCATCTCCTCGTGCATGTTCAAGTTTAACACAGGACCTGTTTTCAGGTGGACATCTGGGGGGGGGGGGGGGGGGGGTAATGCTGGCAGAAAATCAGCAGAATTTGGTACACTACTTCCCCGAAGTTGAAAGTCGCACCCCCAATTTCAGGTCCATGTCGTACTGGTTCAATATAATATTTACTTATCTGAAAGGTGCTCCCCACATTGGAGCTCGCGCTTTTCCACCAACTGACATGGCACTTGGCAGTCGCAAGTCAGTCGGTGGAAAAGTGCGAGTTCCAGTGTGAGGAGCACTTTTCCTATAAACTCATTGCCGACTTGGCTACCATTGTCCCATACATGTACATGTACTTCAGTAGTAAATCATGGCCTATTGTAAGTTGCCGCCCTTTGGCCTTTGTTGGCCCTGAAGTTTAGTGTAAAAAGCTGTCCCTCCAGGAACTTGCGATTCCGCGGCCGCGTTGTTTTCCGCGATTTGAACAAAAGTCCGTGATATCCGCGATATTTGAAAAATCATCCGCGTTATTGTAGAAAATTGTCCTTGATACTTGAAAAGCACCGCGATATTTCGAAAAGCAACCGCGATAGTCGAGTCTTTCTTCGATGTTGTTTAGTTCTTCAAGCTCGTCAGTAGTTTACTTGTGAGATCGACACCAGAATGGAGAAGTTTCTGGGCAAATCAGCGGCTGACAAGTCACAAAATAAGGCTCGCGTCGAGTGTTGTCCGAGGATGGAGGAAAGCTGTCTTGCAAGCTCCTGTCAGGCAGTTGAACACAGTCAGCGCAGCACACGTTCTGTTTTGTCATGCATGATTTATGCTGTACGACTCGTACATCGTACACCACTACAGTACAAGTACCAAAATCGGCCGCAATTTCCGCAAATTTACCACAATAATCCCGCAATATTCCCCCCCTCCCCCCCCCCCCCCCCCCAATTTGTGGCATTTTACCTCGCAACTTTTTCCGCGATATTTCCGAAATGTCTCCGGAAGTTTCTGGAGGGACAGAAAAAGGTGTGACTGATATTCGGGGAAATGCGATATTGTTTCTCGAGGGTTCATGCATGGTTTGTATTTGGCTAGGGGAGAGGAGCAAAAGTCACCAGATTGCCCGTCCTCCACTTTATTTGCTGCTACCCTTTTTGTTTTGCTTTTACAGGAAGCGGAAAGGTGGTTCTTGACCAGGGAGTTGTACGACTCCTTGTTCTTGAGCTGCCCTGTACGCAAATCCGTCGAATTTTTTAAAATTTTTTTACAGTTACTGTTGTAGCAGATTTTTCATTAACCACCACACCATAACTGCGCTCTCCGGCCGACCTCAACGCCTCGAGTTGTATACTCGAAACAACTACTATGAAGGAATTCAGTACCAACGGATGTGTCGCTTTGCTGGTGGTGTGGTGGTTAGAATGAAAAATCTGTACAGGGCTGAATGCTGCTGCTGTTGCTGCTTACCCCTTTATGTTGTAGCAAAATCAAAAAATCCTAACATTGTCTGCCATGGACTTGGTTTGTAGCTCAGTGCAGTGTGCACATGGGCTTTTACGCGCCTTGCAAGCCGTCTGAAAGGCGGAATTTTAATTCGTCCGCATCTGAGTCCTGCCGCTGTCACTCGCACCACTCGATTGATTGCAGATTACCGCATTGGCGTACTTGGCCGTGTCTTGTGCTCTTTGCCAGGAAACTCGAGTGTATAATTCACGCGCTTCATCGTACATCAACCTGTCCGCCCGCATCTGGAAACCCCAAAGGCATATCAGCATGAGAGTTTGACTACTTTGGCTACCCTGGGTCCAAGATCAGAGCAGCCAGAACATGTTTCGAATGCAGAAGTACAGGCACAGCGCTAATCCAGCGGTGGTGTATCCCTGATCTTGGCTTGCAAAAGTAAACGCTCCCTAACTGCCTAAAGGCCGATTCATACTTCATTTCGGGTACGGGAAACGCGTCACGAAAAAGTTGATCTGAGGGGAAAATCATGCAGTGTGAATCAGCCTTAAGGGCACGTTCAGGCTACCGATAAAAAGCAACGGAATGGGAAAGTTTCTAAGGTGATTTGATCACGTGACAGTACAGGCACTCTGTAGACGGAAAGGTTGTACTGCTGTGGCTGGTGCGGTGAAAGCAGTATTCCGGCAGTAAAAAAGAGGTGCTCTGCAGCTCAGGCTTTGACTCGCTTGAGTAGGGGAAAACCCCGTCTCGGTGCGGCGGTGAGAGCTGCACAAGTAACGCTAGTTTACCGGTAGTGCGGATGTCGTTCACGGTTTGATGGGGTTCTTGGTAGTTTGAATGCGCTCTGATCTCCAGAGCATGGTCAGCCAGCGGACTGCGGACATCAAGATATCGTGTGTAAAAGTATGTTCGTGGAGTGCTTGACACTGTCAGAGCATGGGTGGTAATTTCTAGTCTTATGAAGGAAAGAACAGCATCTCTTGTACAGGTTGGCATGTTTTCAATTTCGACAGCATGTTACAAGGCGAGGATGCACAGTGCTCTTGACTACAACCTTAAGCCGGGATCGAAAACATGTTCAACTATCAAGCCAGGCTTCTATATGTGTATAAGTTACTATGACTAACAGCAAGAGTAGATAAACAAGAGTGTGCAACTCCGGATCTCTCCTGCACAATCTGCAGATACCCCCGCCCACGGCAGAATTTTTTGTTGACGTCACCTTTTTTCAGAAGAATGCGCATTTTGCTGCAGAGCAGTGTGAGAGCACGTGCTGGGCACCGACTTTGTAGTGCAAATGCGGCCAAGTGCACGAGGGAAAACTTTCCGAAAGACTCATAGCGCGTGCGTCGTCGAAAAGATTACGTCAACAAAAAATTCCGCCGTGGGCCAACCCATCCGCGAGTTGCACACTCTTGTTTATCTACTCTTGCTAACAGTCCACCAAGGACTTAGGTACATGTATTTTTACATACCTTTGAGCCTCCCTAATTGGGTGGTCTGTTGCCTTGCGTTTTCGAGGTGTAGTTAGACCGGTTTGTCCAATGGTCTAACTAGTCTCGTCATCATCATCATCCCTCAGCCTCTACCCCTTTCACACTTCCCCTTTGTTCCGCAAATGTACATGTAGTGGTACCGTAATAATCGCGTAATTGCCCTCTGTGACCCTGTTACCCAGACCCCGCTCTTTCTGCCTGCTCGAGCTGTCCCAGTGCACGTGGCCATGTGCCATCGTGCACGATACTGGGTGCCCATAGAAGGCTTGGTTGGAATTCAAAGCCAACTTATGGCACGGTTGATGCTTATTTGAAGTGCAAGTACCAAGAAGTCTGTTTGTCATAAACCATATACTCTTGCTAGTAGAGCTACACGCGCAAGGAAAACTTAGTGTGTACGAGTGGTCCCTTTGTATCCAGCACCATTTGTGCTTTGGAAATTCTGCTGGGTTACCAAATCTGATGATGTATTGATGCAGTGGGCATGAGTAGATGTTTGTGCGGCCAAGGACTTAGTGCGGCTGTGTGTGTTGTAATTTGCTGTGAGTAGTTGCGTGTGTAGCGTGCTCCGTAATAAATAGCACCACTGGACAGAAAGCCACACAGCTCATTGCCGAATCAGACTATACACACGCTGACCTTCGTTGCAAGAAGTATGAAATGGACTTGAAGCAGATTTGGACAACATGCTGTAAATTTCGCCGTCGCAATCTGCACATGCAAAAGTTGGAAGTGTAGCTTGTAGGAAGGGGAATTGCACTCTTGGTGCTTGGGCCATGGTGTCACACTTACTACAATTATGGTACAATCAAGAGTACATAAGCACCGATGGGTGTATATACTCTTGGTACAATCTACACCGGTAATAAGCGAAGGAAATGGATTTGTACGTGAGAACTCGCTACTGTTGCTCCATTATCAGGAGGTTTTACTTCCATATTTTCCAGTTTCATTAATTTTGGAAACTATCACCAGCTGAAAGATTGACAATGCACCAGGCTTCAATCAATAATTTCCGCTTCAGAGGTTGGGTGGGGGTTGGTCACAACCTAAGGAGTCATCATAATAATACTCCATGGTCGTAACTAATACTTTTAACAAAAAAATGTTTTGAAGTTGATTGTTCCAACGAGGAACACACGCTTCTTGCCGAACTTGACACTTGACTGACTCACGACTGCCATCCGGAGCACTAAAGTTCGTAAAAATGTTTTGTGCAATGAAAATTGTCGATAAAATTTAATAGTGCCGGACGGTTCCGTCTTACGCAGTAGTCAGGATCACCGGTTGCAATTCGGATTTTTACGCTGAGTGATCACCAGGCAGCGAATGCCAATCTTATCAGTTTTATGCAAGTGCTCTACATTGCCGGCACAAAGTGATTAATTCCTCCCTCCGTAAACTTCAAGCATACTATTACTAATTTAATAGTTTGAGCAGGAGTCCCTAACCCCCTGTTTCATATGGTGTTTTTTTGCTGCTTTAGCTTACACAAGAGAAAAAGCATTCGTGCACCGGTATGATCAATAAAACTTAGTGATATTCATAGGTTGAGGGAATGGAAAAAGGGATTAATACGGCGGTAAATACATACCTGGCAAATTGGCAATATGGCGGTATATACCCGCCTTTATCCGGGGGGGGGGGGGGGGGGTAAGAGCGTGATCTTTATACGCACAAATGTACTGTGTACAGTATGTTCTGAATAATAATTCTTTATTAGGATGACCCAGAGGCTTGTCGCCTAAATTGAGGACTGACATGTTGCACTTTACTTCAGTAATTTTTAAGGTAGTCAGACTTGCATCTTTCACAAATTTTCAGTTCTTGCTGCTCCACACCATTTTATATTTCTGATTTAGCCCCACTACGTATTGTAATCATGGTAATATCCTGGGCAACAAGACGCATGTCTTCCTTCTAGAGCGCATGTCATGGACTGTATGTGTATTCTTGTTCAAGCTTATAACATCTATGGTGGGTCGCATTGAAATTGGTTTGCTTGACACCTGGTTTGAATAGAAGCAGTCTGAACGGAGTCACTTACATGGCCATTATTGCATTTTACGCGTCTTCAGCTACCGTAAAAGCCTGTGTATAGGCCCCGGGCGTATAGAATAGCAGCCTCTATTTCCTGGGCGTATACAAGGGCACGGGTGTTATTTTGGAACCGGGCGTATACTTGGAATACAAATGTTGAAATTCTCCCCTGGCTCAATACGGACGGGAAACTGAATCCATTTCATTTTTTAGCTGAGCATCCACAGTCCACACTATAATTATTACGGTATCCCCACTTCAATGAACCAGAAACAGTGTTCTGGTTGGGAAAAGCGATCCTGAAGCACATTCATCATCAACATGGCAGTAAGTATTGGGTGCCGGTACCTGTCCATGTACTGGTATTGCCAGTACGCCTGGGCGTATACCGTAAAGTACCGTTGATCCCCCCCCCCCCCCCCACGCCATGTCGCTTCCCAGCTGGGTTTTCGGCAGGGGGTGGGAATTAGATCAAGGCTGTCAAGTGCAGTACGACGTACATTTGCATTTGTTTTTTCTGATCTTCTCTTTCTCATTTCTGTTGCATTCTCATATGCTCACATAAGTCTATCATTCATAGTATACCCCCTTGGCCCGCACAGTCCATGTCGATTCCGAGACTGAAATGGTCAGAGGAGTGCACTGCGCCTGACCAGCACAGCTCTTGTAGCACCTACTACTCCTTTGTTGTCTTTGTCTCTTTTATTACCCCTATTACTTTGTAGGGATGTGCACATAGTACTGTATATAAAAAATAATTCAACATTCACTCCACACAACAACAGATCACGGTTGGTATTTTTTGGAGGGGTTTCATGTGCCCGAAATTTATTAATCATTCGAATCAAATTTTGGAACATCTGAGAGCAAAGAGATACTGTTCCAAGGCAATGATCAGGGAACAAGAGAATAGTGATAAGGTGAGAAACATTTTGAAGTCGTGGGCCGCGGTCACCCTGGGCAACCCGGTGCCCGGCCACCTCTGGGGGCATTTTGCGATGACAACCCGGTGTCATGTGTTTGCCCGAAGCTGCGGGCAGGCGATTGACCGCCAACCCCACATGCCTCCATGTGTACGAGTAGTACTTGTACAGTGGGAGTGGAGGGAGGGGAAAACAAATTGTTGGTCAGCAATGACACACTCAGTTGCAGCACTTTCGCCGGAAACGGAACCTTGCATTCGTTGTCACACTAACTTGATTTTTTTCTATTTCTTTTTCTAATTATTGTTATTTTTGCGGGTTCATTTACTGGTTGCCATGGCGCCTTTGGCTTGTTGGTTTCGTGAATGTTAACTACGGTTTGCAATGTGCAAACCTCCATTAAAAAAACACAGCGTGGAAGTTCAGACTGTGCACATTTTCATCCTGCACTGGCACGTACGTGTATTGTGTACAGCAGTGTACGCGTCGGTTCAACATCGTATTTCGCTGTATACGCCGAAGTCGCTTCACAGGCAGAAAATCGACAGGGGCCTTGGGGGCGGATCAACGGTACTATACTTTACCCTTCATGGGCATGGGCGCTATTTTGGAACAAAAGTGTTGACTTTCCCTGACTGGGCTTGTACTCGGAGGGTGGACGTAATTTCGAGTGGGCGTACATAGGGGCTTTTACGGTATTATCGCGCGGAACCCAGTCCCGAATGAGGATAATTGCAATGTAACATTTTGCGAGTTCTGAAATGCACTCTTTTGCTACTACAGCCAGACCTCGCTTATCCGGAAGAAAATCGTTGGTAGCCGATTTACACACAGGTTTCAAGTACAACATAACCGGGCCTCAGGTTCCGCATACCGGTGCATGGTTTTGTGTACAAACGTGCATACGTCCAAAAACCGTTGTCATACCTTGGAGCTCAGGGAGCTGGCGGTGGTTGAAAGCCGGATCTAAACCAGTTGTAACTTGTGGTTTACAGTCGACTACTGTAAGACATGTTATTATAACGAGTCGCAAATTTAACGATTGTCCAAAATTCATAGGTTAACGAGAAGATATGTTAACGATCTTGCAGTATTCTGCCATATCCACACACAGCATATATGAAGCAGTACGGCCTCAACGGATCTTATTATAACGAAGAAATGTCATCCGTTAAAACGTTAGATTTGCTTCCTCGTTATATATACATGTCTTACAGTAGTCCATTTCAAAAATACAGACGCTCTGGGTTTTTGAAATATTTCAAATTTGGCTGGAGCTTTTTGAGAATTTTTTTCGGAATATTGCTCAGGATACGCCTCACAATTAGGGTGCGTTCTTAAATTCTCTAGCTTCTAGGAGAAGAAGAAAAGAGAAGTCGAAGAAACTGGGATTCTTCAAGAACGGGTCTCGAATTCGGAGATATTTTGCAGATGTCAAGCAAAATGAAGCGCCAAAGGGGCCGCGATCTTGAGTGCCACGAATATACTTTGCGCTGTGCGTATGCGAAAAGGGAAATGCGTACACTCATGATCAACACGTGGCTTTTAGCCTAGTTCGCATGCGCTGATCCCAAACTGCGGGAATCTCCAAGTTTCAACCACCTCTGAAGCTTGGAGAGCTTTGGAGAGCCTCCTAAAATTCGGAGAGGATATAAGAACAGCTCTCGAACTTTTCGGAGAGTCTCCAACTTTTCCGAGAGGATTTAAGAACGCACCCTTACTCTCATATAGATTTATAAGCGATTGGATAGCAAACACCCAATTTAGAATTTCTTATGCGCAAAGGGATCACAGAATTTTATGTGGTATAGGTGCTGGCCTAATGGTTTTTGCCCGTAAAAGAGGCTGTTCATCGTTGTCATACCTTGAACTTCACTGCTGTTGACACAGAGTTTGGTATTCAGGTAAGTAGCTCCTTGTAGCAGAAACTCACTACTGTAATATCCGGTCCCCTCAGAATAATGCAGATAAAGTCCTAAAAGTCTACGCATAATGCGGGCGAAAACAGGCAAGGAATATGCAAGTATACAAGTAACAGTTACTTTGTCGTTCAAACTCATGGACCGGCATCAAAGTGCATGTACATACATGCACGCCAAACACAGTACAGACAGTGTGTACAGCCTGCCAATGTTGCACATAACATAATATATGAACTTCGAAGTAGCGTTACGTGGCAGTGCATTTTATGTGGCACTACCGTTTTGTCATACCTAATACTAGTAATGACAATATCCATCAAATGACTGAGAGGAGGGCATGTGATGTCATCCGAGTTACCAAAAGAATAGGTTTTGACATTCATTTCACCACTAATTTTTATGGACTCTTGCTGGCATGACTTTGTAGTACATTTTTCTTGCACTGTCCCATGAATCTCGCAGTTTTTTTTTAAATCTCTCCAAAACGCGGAAAAAGGGGGACAGAATATCAGGCCTCCTAAGTATAACTGTTCTTCACAATGGAATGATGCATTGCATGCAATCAAAATTAACGATATGAATCTTGGGTCTTCGACAGTTCAAATACAGTAGAGTCGTGCACCCAAGAACGTTGTTTCCAAGGGGCTAGCCTGGGACGTTCTTATTTTTTTTAGCAATCTGGCTGCGTTCTTATAATACGTTCTTAGAAACAATCCGTACTGAATCATAATGTACCCCACAGGATTCCAGAAAACCAACGTTCTCCAGCGCGCGACTCTACTGTACACTCACAGCACAGACCCCGAACACATGTACGTTGCATACATATTTTCAAAATAACCCAATGGGATACAGCACTTACATAGAACTACAAATTACACCCACATTCTTCGGCAAGCATCCTACCACATTAGTAAGAGACGTGCCAGAACACAAATTACACCCACCCAAAATATTTACAAGATTAAAGCACTGCCCGAACAGAACACAAATTACACCCACCCAAAATATTTATAACAAGATTACAGCACTGCCCCAACAGAACACAAATTACACCCACCCAAAGCATTAACAACAAGATTACAGCACTGCCCCAACAGACTGCAATAGACCTAAGTTGCAAGGAGAAGACATCACGCCAAAGAAGACATGGAACAAATTAGAGGCAACCACACTGACTAAAAAGCATAAGAGGAGAAACACACTGGTGCATTAAAAACGCATAGCAGTTAAGCAAGAGAAGAGTGGGAGAGTAAAGTCAAATAAGTCCAAATGGTAGAATAGGGACAGCAAGAACAAAGAGAACCAGAGAAAACTTCGAATACACATAAACGAGTACATGTAACACGATAGCTGGATATATTTTGAGCAGGAAACATTCCACAAAAGATCAAACAAATGCGGCACAAAAGGAGAAAGTGAAGATTAAAAAAAAAACATGCAGGGAATACAGTATCTGATGCAAATTATAGCGTGTGGCAACTCCTTGCAACTTCAGCACTATACCAGTGGTCACAAAGCAGTACATCAGCAACGGCACATAAAAACCCAAAGGTAAACACAAGGTTTACAACTTTCCCTCAAGTTATGAATAAATATTCAAGGAAGAGAATACAGAATTCCGACAAAGGAACAGCCGCTCGTCTAATCCCATTATGATACACCTAGAGCTTCTTACTGAATAGTTCACAATCGCGTCCGTTACTCAACAGCACAATCAGACTAGACCGAAAAAGTTAAGTTGAACCTCCGTCGCCAAACTCCCTGAACGAAAAACATATAGGCTTAACAACTAGAATGGATCGGTATATCCGCTACCAATATTCTTCAAAATTAAACTTTTCGATCGGTGTAAAAAAACAAATATGAACGGCCCCTTACAATCTGCCCGACTGTACAAGACAC
This sequence comes from Sycon ciliatum, assembly GCF_964019385.1. NCBI lineage: Eukaryota > Metazoa > Porifera > Calcarea > Leucosolenida > Sycettidae > Sycon > Sycon ciliatum. The sequence continues at coordinate 75,973,521 of NC_088643.1, read as the reverse complement.
ATTGTAAACTAAACTCTATCCATATCAACACTATTCACTAACTACCCGATGATACAATACACATCGCAAACTATCAAAGCCGACAGTTTGTCTTGAGAAGCTACACACTAATCTGGATTGGCTATATTTTTTGAAAAAATCACCTGCAACTTTTTAACCCCATAAAATTAAATACCACACCATTATATTTTTTAACTTCTGCATATCTCATAGCAAACATGAATATTCGTGTGCAACATCTATGCTCTTGGGTACTTCTTTACATAACGCCAATTCACTGGACAGATAAACATGGCCCAAATACCCCAAACGTTCGCATGCAAATTCTTACAAATACACTCACTCTGCCATCATCCGACATCACCTCTTCAGCAAACTTGGAGTTTGTAAAAAACACTTTATTGCTTATTTCCCCTTCTTGGAACGAAGCTTTCGCTGGTAGAACTCGAGCTCTCTACCCTCCAGGATGTATCCATCTGCACGACCACTCTGGCCAGGCCTGGATGAAATGCAAGCGAGAACACGTCCAGTGTGCAGTTGCTCCTCAACATGGGGATCAATCTTGGCCAAGTCCTTGCGCTCCTTAAAACGCCTGAGCTCATTCTTGGACTTAGGCTTCTCCTCCTCGGTCTCAGCAGCCTTGTTCTTACGCTTCTTCACAAGGGAAATTCCATAATATCCCTCGTACCACTGCCTGAATGGAGCAGCATCGATTGTCACAATGCAGTTCTTCACAATAGTCTTTGTTCGGACAAGCTCATTGTTGCTGGCGTTGTACACGACATCCAGAACACGGGTCTTGCGGCTCTGGTTCTCGGAACCCCATGAAAAGTTACCAGTGTCCAAACGAAGAGCACGGGATTTGGAGTTTCCTCCACGGGTTCGCACACTGTGAATGCGTTTGGCTCCAAGCTTGGTGTTGGCTGCAGGGCGTCCAAGCTCAAACTTTCTCTTCTTGCGAAGAGGAGCCCGCTTGCCACCGGTCTTACGGCGTTTGTGGAGAGAATCACGGCTGATACCCATGATTGTAGCTCAACAGGCACAAACCTGTGATGGCAGCTACAGCCTATGTTGAAGGAAAAAAGGACGACTTTTGCGCAAGCGCACTCTTATGACCAATGGAGAAAATAGGGGCAAGGAGAAAACACTGGGTAGCTATGGATACTCCAGTGCCTAGACTTGCAAAGTGAGTTTGGGGGGCTCCTAAACCGATGCATCATTCGCGATTATTCGAGTTGAACCCGATTTAGCCAGGTTTGTGTTGTAAATCGCTTGCGTTTAGACTAAGAAATCGGTGGGACGAAGATGACGACGTCAACTTTTCCGGCTGGTCTAAAATATTTTTAGCAAAAGTGGAAAAAATGTTTTGCAAGTGACTAAAAAATTTGATTTGTTGTGTGCATCTCATGTTCAGGCAATGGATGATCTAGCCCTCTTTGGTATTCGACTTTAGCACTGTGTACGTATATTGTTTAGTAATTTACTCATTTTGTCACCGACACACATAACCAGCAAGATGCCGGCGGCCGGTAAGGGAGGTAAAATGATGAATCTCATCAATTATCGGATGAGAATTACACTACAGGATAGTCGTGTATTCATTGGCACATTTCTGGCCTTCGACAAGCATATGAATTTGGTACTAGGCGATTGTGAGGAATTCCGGAGAATAAAGCCTAAGAATCAGAAGCAACCTGAACGTGAGGAGAAAAGGACGCTTGGATTGGTGCTATTGCGCGGTGAGCAGTTAGTGTCCATGACTATTGAAGCACCACCTGCTGAAAAGGATAAGAGGCAGGCTGCTGCGTCTAGTTCTCAGCCTGGACCTGGCGTTGGACGTGCAGCCGGTCGTGGAGTTGGCATTGCAGCACCAACAGCACTAGGAGCTCCCAGAATGGCTGCACCAGCTGGTTTAGCTGGTCCGACAAGAGGACTCGGCGGTCAACCGATTGCTGGTCCCCCAAGCGGCCCGCCTGCTCGTCCTCCGGCAGGTGCTCCACCACCAGGCATGATGATGCCACCAATGGGTAGAGGAATGGCAGGACCGCCCCCAGGCGGCCCAGGTGGACCTCCAACTCGGCCTCCAGGCGGTCATCCTGGTGGACCTCCACCTGGTATGATGATGCCACCAATGGGTCGTGGTGGTCCACCGCCAAGAGGTCCAATGCCTCCATTCTAACTGTGAGTAATTTTGAATTGGAAAGCACAGACGGATCAGGATCGGCAGCGCTGTTGTGACCCTGCTCTGCTTTGAACGAAGATATCCAGAACACTTTTTTAAGTTTTTTTATACCTTTTGGTTGACTGTACTCCATACATGTTCAGTGTATAATGTTATGTGATCATCATAATACAAGGAATCTCAAGGTGTCAATTGTCCACATTCCCTCTTCAGAGTGTTCACATTGTGTGTGGTGCCACTTTGTCCCAATAGCCAACCCAGCACAGAGAGAGAGAGAGAGAGAGAGAGAGAGAGAGAGAGAGAGAGAGAGAGAGAGAGAGAGAGAGACTGAATGAGTGAATGAATGAATGAGTCAGTGGCAGGAGGCTGAGGTGGAAGTCTTCTATTGTAGCTGTGCAGTTGTACTTAGACTGGCTTAGTTCTGACCTGATAAGTACATGTACACACCTACTGTTATGTTTCCTTGGCTCTGACTTACCTGAGCCGTGACTGGCTTGACTGAGTTGAGGTCAATCAGCTCGGGGAGTCGGCAAAGACAACTCTGCATGAATGCCATTCAGCCTATTGCAGTGCGACCTGATTGGGTGTACATGTACTAGTGCTGTTACATGCGTTTACCGGCATGGCGATACTGAGACCCATTGATCAGTGGAGTGCCTGTAGGCTGTACGCTCACCAGCACGGCTACTGTCTGTGACTGTGGCGACCACCATTCAATGTCTTGTCCTCCCCAAATTGTACCCCCAACTCCCTCGCAGTCTCTCTCCCTCTCCGTCTCTCTCTCTCTCTCTCTCTCTCTCTCTCTCTCTCTCTCTCTCTCTCTCTCTCTCTCTCTCTCTCTCTCTCTCTCTCTCTCTCTCTAACTCTCTCTCTCTATTATTTCTTATTATTTCTGCTTTTCATCTCATTACAAAAATTCTGCGCTTTTTTCTCCATCTGCGCATAAAATCTAGACTGACAACCTGCTTGTTTTAAATCATGCACCTGCTTTCAGGCGTAAAAACCCTGTTGTAGAGGTCTCAGTCCTCATTTGTTAGACTTACCTGTCTTTATAAATGTAACTTACTCTCTCTCTCTCTTTCTCTCTCTCTCTCTCTCTCTCTCTCTCTCTCTCTCTCTCTCTCTCTCTCTCGTGTGCCAAAATTCAAGAGTGCCCACGTTCCATAGAACCACTCCCCAGGCCAGGGCCGTAGCGCCCGGTACTTCTTTTTAACACACTGCCAAAAGAGCCCAGAATGCAGGATTTTGCACCCTAATTTCAAAAATTTCCCGGGGGACACCTCTGGCCGAACCACATCCAACGGCGGTGTTAAGCGCCTCCAGGACTGAGGTGCATGGTGAACCTTCCAGGCTTCCTTGTTTATGTCATCATAGGATAACCTGCCACATTGTAGTGTGCAATTCTGTCCTCAGACATTATATATCACTTATCAGGGGCGCAACAGAGAGAGAGAACAAACATACAGTACTGTATACTGGCCAAAGAAATCTAACCTCATTCATGAACAACAATTACATAGCGGGTGCAGGTGCACCCCAATACCAAGAGTTCATAACCCCCTGACTGATCAGGAGTTGGACACTCTTGCCAAGACTGCAAGAGTCTTGACTCTTGGGCCCTGGGGGTTATGAACTCTTACCGGTACATGCCCCCGGCCCCCGCGCGGTACGCGTGAAGGTTCAGCAAAAATAATGTTGCAATATTTTTCCTCTTTGCGAGAACGCGGGAAATATGAAAATGCATTTTTGCTTCCAGCAAAGCGAAGCACATGTACATGTCACGTCGTGCAGCAGGATTTTTGCCCTGAGTGCTCTGGTACATGTACATGCTTGGCCATATCGACTTCATTTTTTAGAAGTCCACATAATATGCACACCTCCTAGAACTTGAACTGTTGAAGTGCCTGGCTCAGGCGGAGGAAATAACCTTGTGCAGTAAACTAATAATGGATGGCCGAAAAGGACTACCGGTAGTGCAGAGCAAGTCAGGTAACACTTCCTCCAAAGTCCTGTCTCCCTACCAAAGTCCCAGCATTCGGTCGACGGGACCACCTAGGAAGTACCCAGGAGTAACGCCTGTCAAACGGTTAGGAACTTTCCCATGTTTCCACTCACAGTGCATTGCACTGTACAGAATGTTTAGAATGTACTAATATACTGTATACCCTTTTCTTCATAAGACTTGGTTTGGATTGAGGGAGTTGAAAACGGGAAAAGCCAAGTATCTTTTCCGTTATTATGTTTTATAGTACTGTATGCACCATGTACTAGTTGAGAGCTTTGAGTTTCTGATGCTACCAAACAAGCCATTAGCATTCCACCTCGTAACAGAGCAACCATGATTAAGCTGGGAGTGCCGATACGAGCAACTGGTTTGGTTATAGTACTGAAGCAAGCGCATGATGACTCCGCTTGGAGCCGCTCGGTGGCTTGTAGCCGAGCCGCCAAATGCTAAATATAGGTATGCCGATAACCAGTTGAGACTCGAGAGCATTATCTTCTCATGAACTATAAGAATACAAGTTTGCACCAGAAACACGAGTTGAGGTACCGGTAGTGGGTGGGAGGGTGGGAAAAGGAAATTGTGTAGGAACAAATGCTGTGTACGTTGCAAGCTCAAAAGTCAAAACTGCAATGACAAAGCAAGAGACATCATTGCACGAGATCTTGAAGGGTGCATACCCGCGTGACTCGCGCATCGTCGCAAGTCGGGCCAGCTCGCTGGGGCTGGCCGATAGCTTGCACTTTCATCCTGACGCTCATTACTAGCATGCTGACGCTCATTATTTATGTAGACAAGAAGTACAGATGGAACGAAAAGACGTACATGATAGTATCTCTCTCTTTCCTATTTCTGCTGTATGAGCAGGCTGTGTTGGACTAGTAGTCTGTGGCGAGCAGTCGCCAAGCAGTGTGGTGCTCTCACTTGTTTGTTTGTGCTGTATCTGAGCTGTAAACACTACACTCCATGGCGAGAGAGAGAGAGAGAGAGAGAGAGAGAGAGAGAGAGAGAGAGAGAGAGAGAGAGAGAGAGAGAGGGAGGGAGGGAGAGAGAGAGGGAGGGAGAGAGAGAGGGAGGGAGAGAGAATTGTCTAGTACATGTACATGTAAATCAACTCAGTCATAGTCGGTGCTCTATACTAACAGCTTCTTCTTCTAGTTGTTGTTAGTGTAGACCTGCAAAACAAGCAGGCCTGCTTCTGTGATGCAGCTTGTGTAAGGGAGAGATTGAGTTATATAGCTGGGCTCTTCTTCAGTTTCATCTCTCAGTTGGCCGCCGTGGTGAAGCTGAATCAAGCAATCTTTGTTCAGAGCCATTGTGTTTTACTGGTAGTTGGGGTGTCTGCGGTAGTTAGTTGAGCTGGCTCGGCCCGCGCTCGTGTTTTAGATTTCCATTACGGCTCGCCGCCCGCACAGGACAAGGTGTGAGGTGTTACTGGTGCTGATCTCATTTTTTTGCGGATGCACTGGAGTGTAGTTACGTGCATGATTTGGTACGAGCTGAATCGAAATGTGGATACCTTATCAGTGCAGTGTCCAATGGTGGAAACAATGTATAATAACAACGATGAAAGCGGGAGGAAAGAGAACAATAAAGATTCGAACATGTTTTCGTGCAATACTCGTTTATTTCTTTTAAAATCGTTTCTGTTGCATCTTGTGTATCCTGATAGGAAACTTGAATAGTTTGCAGGCAACCTGCCTACACTCAAGAGACCTGATAGAAAACTCAAGAAAATACATTTTGTATTTTGTACGGTGACAATTATATGATTGATTATAAATATTCAAAGTGATCAGTCAAGGCAGTGAACTACCTGAAAAACGAAACAAGGCCTGAGTCCTGGTGGGTTGGCATTATTTTCTCGCTTTTCATGCAGTTCACTTTGGATTTGAAGTTCTCCCAATACTTTTCGATTGTAAATAGGTTGATATACTAGTAATAACGTGTGAATGGCTAGCAGTTTAGTTGCCAAGTACACAGAAAGCTGCATGTACCGCTTTGCAAGGTACGCCGGGCGAGGAAAGCGAGATTCATTGGCAGCCCACCGAGTGAGAGGATCGCTAGCTCTACTGACGGTAGGTAGTATAGGTAGGTGAGCCCCTCTGCTTCCACTGGCACTGATCCCTCTTTAGTTGCCTTTTCCTCATCGAGCAGGTCACCGAGGAAACAATTCGGCTTACAGGTGGCTGTGACCAGCTTGGCTCAGGTAGGGTGACAGGTGAAGGGTCTACACTAGCTTGTTGAATCAGCAGGTCCTTCAGCGCATCTTGCTCATTTTCCGGTAGGACTTTCAAGTCCGTGAATCTTGGATCAAAGACAGCAGTCAAGACAGCATCACTTGGCGTGTCCAGTGGAGAGAGGCCAAACCGAGCTGTGATATTAGCCACGATACGTCTGCAGACATTGTCAACTGGCGGGTCAACGTCATCCTCCTCACGCCGCAAGCACTTTATTCTGAGGCCATTGAGGAGAGGGAAAGGCTAGGAAATGGTTGAATACAACTCGCCGCCTAGTGTAGTGGTGACTCGATCAACGGAATTCAGAAAGTCGAGCAGCTGCTCCGCTGTGGACCACTGGCCAGGAGTCAAGCCGAGGGCTAGTCTGTCAGACTCTTTGTCCGGCATGTCAGCCAACAGTAACTGAACGGGCACCTTCAGCTCCAGTAGGCGGTCGAGCATGTAGTAGACGGAATTCCATCTGGCCGGGCAGTCTTGCACCAGGTGCTTGATAACGCTGGCACCAGCTGCCTTCTGCTTTTGTTCCAGCAGGTCTGTTTTGAGCGTGGAATGCTTGAAATGTCCAATAAGATGACGAGCCCCGGGGAAAAGGTTTGACAGTGACTTCTTGTCCAGCGAGTCTTTCCTTCGTGCCCCTTTGAGTGTGACCTAAGCTTCACACATGCAACAGTACACTTACTCTTTACACTAGACACTTTCTCTCTTGAACTAGATGCATTGATGTTGAAAACGGATGTCCTTCAGGATGGGGTGACGTGCATTACCAATTTGAGGGGGCTGCTATCAAGATGTGTCGGATGAAGATTATTATGGCATGGTCAATTCTCTCTGCCTTGTTTGAAACATAATGTTCTTCTGTCTTTGTTTTTTCTTTGTTTGCTGGTACATGTACTTGTCCATGGCAGGTACCTTGGTCCGCCTCGGAGTAGCTTCAAATCTCCTGTAAGTGGGCTGCCTGTGAAAAAGTGCTAAACACTGATATTTTTTCCAATAACTGTTCGCATTAATGTCAATGAAGCGACACCTGCCCATATACATATACATGGTGTATGTATCTGCTCCTGAAATCCCATCATGCTCAGTTATCAGGTTGAACATATGATTGTGACATGTGATTGTGCTGATAAATTTCTTTGGCTCCGAGATCAGCTGGGGTTCTGGTGATTTCCGTACACGAATGTACCAGCAGTGAATTTGCCTTCACTCTGCACGCCTCGGTTCCGTATTGCTAGGCATGCACAGCCCCGACACAGCTGTATCACTGAGGTTGGGTTTCATTTGTCACCACTGTACGCACAAATCATCATCTACGCATTTGCAGAGTGCACATCCATGTCTAGGTATCGATTTTTTTCACCGAGAAGATGGACATTGCCCCCCTCCCCAAAGAATCATGTTGTTATTTGCGCGGTAGACTGTATATGGAAGTACTAATAGCCTATCCTTGTACACTCCTCACTAGTCTACCCTCGTAAACTGGTCTTCTTGTTTTAAGTTTAACGAGGACTGTGCATCTATGTTTCCCTCGTGCCTGGCCAGGGACAAGCAGATATGCTGCTAGCGATAGGTCCTCCCTCCTACGATACTCAAATTGGGTATGGGGAAATGAATTTGCCCTGTAGCCGGTCTGGGGCCGTACCACCCCTGACACACCACAACATGCATGCACGTACCGCACCCAGCTACGAGCATAAACGCACATGCTCTCTCTCTCTCTCTCTCTCTCTCTCTCTCTCTCCTTTCCCTACTCTTCATCGTGCACTTGTGTTTTTTGGTTTTTTGTTTTCTATCAGGTCTTGGCAACAAGCAGGACTTCCGCCAGTGGTGATGCAGCATCGGCCACTGTTAACGTGGAAGACAAAGTCAGGAAACTCAAGGCGGAGTGTGCCGAAGCCCGGGACGAAGTCGCTAAACTGGAACAGACGTACGTACAACTGGGCTAACACTGGGAGTTGTTAAAAAAAGAAACTACAATGCAGTCTACTGTACACTGTCTGCACGGCCATGATGGAGCACTCCGAGCAGTGCTCTGCAGTCTCTTTGGACCAAGACCATTCTATTCTGTGACCCCAAAGTTACATCTCAGGGGCGGATCCAGGAGGGGTTCCAGGGGTTCCGCGGAACCCCCCAAATTTCGTAAATGTACTTCGAAGTACTACTGGCAACCATACTCGCGTACATGTACATGTAGATCTACATGTATCCGACTGAGCTGCTAGCATTCAGTTTTGAGTCTTTTGACTATACTGGAACCCCCCTCTAGAGATCGCTGGATCCGCCGCTGCATCTTCTGACAATTTAATTGCCCCACACAGTGAAACTGTCCACGTACAGTGCGTATCGGTTATAGTGTGGTCGTATACAAGAATATACTGCCTACAAGAATGAACACTCATTTTTCATAATCATAACACATATTTTATGTGTATATTTATTCTTACAAGCAGTATTATCGCATAGTAGAATATATCGGCCCTAAGAATGGATTTTATGCAGCAAAATATGCCAGATTAGTGCAAAGTGTATCGCCTGTAGTAATAACATCTGTGCTCTGTGCATACTCAATACAATAATAGTCAACACAAAAAGAGAGTTATGTCCAAGGGAGCATTGGAGAATCACTTTTTCTGTCCAGTCGGACTCTTTCTTCCGACTTCTCTCGCATCTGCTGCTCCGCAGTCTAGTCGCCTAGCACGACCGGTCGACCGCGAGTCTGATCCGTGTGTACGTGTCCACATGCCAAACGTGCGCTCATGCGCATATGATTATGTCACACGTGCATATGATAATTATGTCACACGTGATTTATCGTGTGTAAGAAATATCGGCAATAAGAATCAAATGTCGTTTTTCAAACACCCACGCTATAACCGATACCTACTGTACATGGTCAGGACAGGACAGGTATGGATTGGGGACCCATGATTCAATCATGGTTCCCCAAATCCATGTTGTTAAAAGTGCTTCCCTGCTCTTTGGCCCCTCTGAACATGAAACCCCCGTACTGTGACGGAGTGTGAGCCCCTAGTACAACCTGCCTACTCCTAGTTTATTTACTGCTACTTCAAAGTATGTGGTGATATGGCCGTTTTGTTTTTCTTGTGTTGACACCCGTCTCGTTGTGTTGTTTCTAGGTATAATGTTGAGGAGCTCCAGGTCTATATTGATCTACTTCATGAGTACAACGAGGTCAAGGACACGACACAGATGGTGCTGGGTAGGCTAGGTAAGCTGCAACTGCCATGTGATAATAACCTCAGGGATAGGGGGAGGGTATCCTCTGTAATTTTTTATATTTGGTGAAATCATGTGCGTGTGCGCGTGTGTGCGCGCGTGTGTATGTGTGTGCATGTGTGTGCCTTCGTGTGCATGTGTATTTCTCCAGTCCACTGGCTGGCTCAGTCTTGCATGCACATGTACATTGTAGCCTTCCTTGAATCCAACAGACTCACAGCATCTTGTTCTTCTGTCGAGCCATGATACCGTAATGCTTATTGTATTGTATGTTGTGCGTCTGCTGCTGTTATCCAGCTGAGATACGGGGAACAACTGTCAGACAACTGCATGACGCGTACGGCTTGAGACCGGGTGACTGATTAGGTATTAGCACACTCCGCCAGGAAGGCTGCAGAGTATTCTCATACCATACGTTCGCACAACAGCAGGTGATATGGGTCGTACATCCTTTCTCCTCCGAGCGTCTCTCGTCTTCTGCTCATCACCAGCACAAGCTGAAGTATCCACAACGGTGCCTGTCCGGGAGTACTGATGTTGCACAGCCGCCGTGTGCTGCATGCAGGTGCACTGTAAACCGATGGCTCTTGTCCGACACGGTTCATGGCAGCAGCAGAACAGCAGTTTGCTGCGGAGGACCCGCTGCACACAGCGCCGGGTGGTACCGCTCTGCCATCCAACTGTGTGATGCCGTACACATGTATTAGTGAGCTCACAGCCAATGACAACAACTATGTACAGCACACGTCTCTACCATTCAACGTGGCGCTACTCTCCACCCTGGTTCCCAAACAGAAGAAGGGAGACCACAGTCACAGTGCAGCATTTCAGCTGGCACTGAGGAGCGTCACTACACAGCGCGGTGATTGCGACACATTCATAGTAACATGATGCACTCCATGGCTCATTCTACTACGTGTTGGTTAACAGTAACACCAAACATCCTGTCAAAATGTATATATAGTTCATGAACAGTTTTGCTCACACGAAGAACATCCTCAATACGATATCCTATTCACAATAAAATATTTGTTGCAGAAATTTTAGGAAAAAAGACTTCTACACGTGTTTGCATCTATAAAAACATACATCTTCTCAACACCACCCTTGAAAGTATTATTGTGTGGATGTCTCACTGTATTCTACTATTGAGTTCAATGGGCTGATTTATTTTGCAGACTGCATGAATAGAGACATAATCATTGTTCCATCCATTATTTTGCTGTATCCATTGCTGAAAAATAGCTGGTAAAGTTGGAGATTGTTAATACGAAAAGTATGTTCTGATTTTGATAGCAAATTTCTTTTCGTATAAAGAAGTGAAGGGAATGAGAGAACATCAGATTTCCAATGGTTTGTCAACAGGTTTCCGATAATGGCGCAGTTGAGCTCCCTTGGGCTGCTCGGCGAACGCACCCTGGGAGGAGTATGGGATAGGCACAAGGCTGCCCTGGGTTTGTTCGGTGACTGCTGGCACGTAGGCATTCTTCCGCTCCGGTGCTGTCGTGTGCACTCCACTGGCAAGCACGCGTACCTGCACATGAACCACCGGTGTGGGTTCCAGAATGTGTACGCATGCACGCACACACACGCACACACACACACACAAGTGCACATAATACAGTCAGTTGGGTACACAATTTCGCCATGTTCTGCTGTATATGCGAGTAGTCCCCACAGGAAATTGTGATCTCACGGCCGCGACAAAATCCGCGAAATGTGATGATTTCACAGAATTGCCGGGAATTTTGAGTTTTGCACTTTGGATCGGATTTCACGGAGCGCAACTGTACCTTGCTGAGCTATCGAAATGCCCGTGCTGACTGTAGTGATGATCAAACAATGCACTTTCTAACACTGGTGGTATCGCAGCCAAGGTAATAGTGTACAGTTGTCAACTTGTGTGACCTATTTGTTAGGCCACACGTTTTTATTTCTATGTTTCTCGTCACCCGCGCGCATACGATTCAGGAGTCTGGAAGAAAAAAAGAAAAGAAAAACTGTGCTGCACTGACTGTGCATGTGGGGACCAGCACACTCATGCACATGTACATAATGTGGCCTGGCCTGCACGACACATGATGCAAGGATGGCATTTTTGTGCGCAATCTAGCTGCACATGCTCAGATTGTGACAGAAGCTCCTACCACATACTAGTTGCTAACTATGGATGCTATTTTGCATGGTGTATTGGTAGATTTTAGTGTGAACAAAGGTCTAATAAACTTTTTTTAAATATTTTTTTCCACCTCTCGCATACGTTTTTAGATTTTCAGGTGACGAGAAACATAGAAATAAAAACGTGTGGCCTTATAGGTAACTACTATAGGAAGAAGGCTGATCCACTTTGGAGCAAGGCACATAATAACTGAACAGTTCACACATTGTAGTTGATAATTGTAAGTTGCGGTTCCTTACCGCAGCAGCAGGCTCTTCATACTCGGTGTCGGTGTATTGGGGTTTTCTCAGCTGCTCCTCATAACGACAATGCCGTCTCCACTCCTCGGCGGCTTCAGCACTCGGAGCGAGTCCCTGAGAGAGACGATTGATGCCCTCCTCAAGACCGGCTTCTTTCTCTGCAATGTCCTGCTGTGCTGCCCTTAGCTCGGCCTGTTGCGCAAACAAACAAAAAAAAACGGTAGGAAAGAAGTCAGAGCAATGAATCAATACAACAGACCTGTAAGACTAATGGAAGAGACATTCAAGACAAGATTCAACAGCAATCAACAATCCATTTGGCATCGGAAATATGAGAACTCAACACGACCATCGAAACAACTGTGGAGGCTAAAGGATGAAGAGAAGCCATACAGCATTGCGTGATCAGCTGTGAGGCGAGCTACCCCATATTCCAACAACTCGAAACGCTGCAATCTGTGTCTAGCTGAGAATTAGCCGAAGTGTCTGATTTTTCTTTATCATCGACCGCAACTGCAACTTTACCGAATGGTGAAGTACTGGAGAAGACCACTACGAAAACACGTGTAACATCCGAGCAAAATATTGCAAAAGAAACGTCCCAACGATTTGTGCAGGTGTCGGAGGATGAGATCGACAGAATCCGTGAAAGCCGTGTTCCAACCAACACGAAGCAAGCCACCAGCAACTGGCTACGTGTCTTGGATATTTGGTGTACAGTGAATAAGAAAAAGTGTGATCTGAAAACCATCTCAGCTACCAACCTAGCCTCAATTCTAAAGCATGCGTATGTGGCAATCAGGCAGCTCAACAAGCTACCATACTTGTGCACATGATGATGATGACCCCGATTTCAATCAGCCGTCACTGAGCAAGCTGTGGAAGGTCGGACAACACATACTCAATCAATTCTGGATCTGTTGAAGGGATGAGTATCTGGTTAGCTTACGACAGAATGCATTTGCTACACGTCGCGAGGAAGTCCACAGAATGCCCCAGATTGGTGAAGTGGTGTTAGTGAAGGAGGCTGTTCTACCCAGAGGACGCTGGATCATGGGGCGCATAACTGAAACCACAACAAGTTCAGATGGCGCAGTTCGATCAGCGACAGTGCTACAACCCTCTGGAAAGCAACTACGCCGTCCTGTTTCTCTCCTTTATCCGCTCGAATGTCCGTCACAGCCGTCAAGCCCGCCGTTACAACAGTCAAGTCCACAGAAACAGCCCTCAGTCCAACCGACATCACAATCTACTGCCTCAAATAGCCAATGCATCCCAGACCGTGGCCCGAAACGAGCTGCAGCAAACAAGTGTGGTGACTTTGTGCGTGCTCTGAGAGATAGTAACGCTGTGTAGTCCTGTCACCTTTGGTAGGTGTTCTATTTTGAATTTGAATTTGATTAATGTCTTCGTTTTCTTCTTTGACCTATAAATTTGTCTTACCTTTGTTGCTCTCCCATGTATTGTAAGACGTCTCAGCTATTTCTCGGCCCGGAGTGTCGCGAAGCGATACTCTATGTCCTGCAACCGTACAAACACTTACGCTTACACCCCCAGCCTGTGTGTTGTTTACAGCCAGGTCGTGCATGTTTGTCCCCTGCATGCTGCATATATTGGCTGCCTCCTCTTTAGACTTTTACATTTGCACCCTTGCTGCATGCGCTGCAGGACCCTCCCGATCCAGTTCTGACCTATTGTACTGTCCATACATAGCACCATCCGTATTTAGCATGCATTTTCCATGCATAGATTGCACGTGCCAAAAGTGGTGCGCGCTTGACATCTGTCTTGTCTTTCCTGGTCTTTTACTTTAGTTTTTAGAACAGACAGAAGAGAAGAAACAAGTAGTATTTATTCTAGGCTCTCTCCCCCCCCCCCCCCTCTCTCTCAACGAAGTTTATTGTTGATATCTCTACAAGTACAAGATTGTAAACAAAGTATTTACGTCTATTGAATCTGAGTGCAGTATTTATTGAAGTCAAGAACCAAGTGTTTCTTTCGAAGTACCTATTATTCTTGTGGGTCGATCGGCAGCCCACAAACTGGTGACTTACCTTATTCGTAGCATTGCTAAATTTATCCATGTGAATCATGTTGTTTTCCCTCTCCTGAACCCCCCCCCCCCCCCAGTTTCAACCGGCCCTAGGACCACAAAAAGCTCTTTTAATTAATGCTGCACTTATTGGAATATCTGCGACTGATGGTGTTAATTCTTTTCTAATCGTGCCGTACTAGTATTTAACTCTTTGCCTGTGGAGTGGAGAACCCATCACCGTACTTCTACGTTTTCTAAGCACCTTCAGACCATGTTTTTAAAAGACTCGGTGTCTTTTCAGAAGTAGTTTGATCTTCTATTCAGCAAAACCTCTCATTGATCTGCATCGCTTGTGCTGTACAATTGTGGGTTTTTTTGCATTCCTAGATTAATTTGTTTAACATCTCTTCAATTCAGATGGAGAGCCAAGGTTCAATTTATACAAAAGAGAAAGACCAAGGAACTACAAGTTACGCTATACTGTCCAGTACTGTCGGTCAGTGTCGTGCAATGTTATCGCATGAGCTGATTGTTTAGTAACTGGTGGTGTTAGTGGACAGTATAGCGTAACTTGCAGTTCCTTGGTCTTTCTCTTTTGTATAAATCTCTTTAATTCTTGCCTTTATCCCATGAATCCCTCACATATCTTGAAGGAATAATCCGATATCCCGGGAGCAGAACGCTGGTATAGTAAAACACACCACCTCTGTGCCACTGCTGCATGGATCCCAGTCCACTGTCTTTTAAAGCCACCTACTGCCTGCACCTGGCGCCTGCACCATGCCCCCCCCCCCTTGCCTCGCCCCTTATGCTACGTACAACTTGCCTGTGACACATTTGATGGCAATAGTTGCCTACGTCCTGATAAAAAATAGAAAATAAAAAATTTCACGGTTCGTGAGAGACTCGGCTAGAGGCCGGGTTTTCCCCATCCGTAGAAACGCCACGACCCTTCAAGAATCGTTGTCCTGATAAGACAACGTGTAATATCTACCGAACGGGTCGCCCGGTCGTGGTGTTGTTAGTGTTTCTTGCTGGAAGCAGGTAGCAGCAGCAGCAGCAGACCTGACTTACTTCCTGCACTGCAATCTCTGCCACGGTGGCCATCATTTTTAGCTTGGTTTTCTCCAGCTTGGCTCGGAGTTGCACCAGCTGGAAGGCATATGTATGCACACACAAGCACACACACCACCAAACGCGCATGCATGCACACACAAGCACACACACACAAACATGCACGCATGCACGCCGTGATCGAGATGAAAAAGGAAATTAGTGCAACAGACAGGTCAATGGATCCACAAACAAACTCTGCAAAACTTGGGTGACTTGGGTGGCTTGGGCGACTAGGGTGACTTGGGTAGCTTGGGTGGCTTGACTTTAAAGCACAAATGGTGACCTACCTGGTTGTGTTCGGCTAGTGCTGCCTCGCTGGTCAACGTCACACGCTTCTGGAGTGTCGACGACATTCGACTGACCTCCATTAGCATGAGCGCTTTCTCTTGCTTCTGCGCCTCCCTTTCACTCACCATGGACTCCAGCTGTGAGAAGAAGAAAGCCAGATTTCAGTGAATAGTAGCCACTGAATACGCTGCAATATGCGGCTGCGTATCAAAGGAAACACAACGTACAGGTATGAATGTTTGCCATTGAGAGGTTACCGTGACTACATTCAGTAGCTATCAAGTAGCCACGTTTGCCCCCCCCCTCCCCCCCCCCCCCCCCACACACACATACACACATACAGTGTGCTGGTACTGGCCAACATAATCTCGTACTTCACAGCTGAATGAAGCATACTAGTAGGATTTGTAACATGGAAATTGTGGACACAAGCGACGATCGAGTCCACCAACTAAACCAGATTTTGAACAGTCAGACGTGCACAATCTAGCACAAAACTGACAAAGAGTACTGAGATATTCCACGGCATGAAAGTCAGCTTGAGCACTGCTCGATAGCGCCAACAAAGTAGGATGCGTTTGTTATATTACTATGGATTGACGATAGTGATGTGATCATGTCACATAACGTTATGTTATACAGTTTTAGTGTAAAATGTCTGTTGCGTGTTGCAAATGGTGTTACGCTACAGGATATTTATGGTCTTGAAAGACTGTTCTGGGTTTGGAAATGCGTTCGGAAAAGTTCTTGGGACTTCTGTGCACACCCTGCGGCAGCATGTAAACCCAGCCATGGTATCCATGGTATCCATGGTATCCATGGTATCCATGGTATCCATGTTGAGCAGAGAACATGAGACTGTGAACTTGGACCTCTAGGCACTAAACGCTCCAACGGAGAAGTTCAGGGCTCACAGTTGCGTAGAAAAGCGTCGATTAGATGGGGGCGGTGCACGTGCTCCAAAATGCCAGCTTGGCCAATCAGCAGTCAGCATTTCGTCGCATTTTTGCTCGAAGTAGGGGGTGTTTGAAGGAGTTAGCAGCACTTCAGCCAGGTTCTACGAAGCTGGGACTTGGCCCAGGCACAGATGACAGGTGTTCCAAAAGATTTACCGAAACAAATTTTCATTACTCACACGGGTATGCCAGAGCATATGCGTAAACTTCGTGAGATATAGCACAGCATTCGAAAGGAGTATCCAAAAACGTCTCGGTAAATTTCTTTGCCAGGGTCTCCTGAAAATTTTGAGCCATAGATTGTCCAAATCGACCAAGGGGGAGATGCTCTGTACTAATTTTAGTAACCCCGAGTCCCAGCGGCGCGCAACCGCTTGCGCGAAAATGTGTGAAGATCAAACAACAAGAAAAACGCATGCATGCAGCAGAACAGCAACGCCGTCGAAGAGAAAATCATTGTGCACAGATTGTTCAGTGTTCTCTCCTCAGTTCGCCCGCGGCGTTGGTTGCTGTGCTTTCATTCTCGCTGGAGTTCTTGTGGCAGCGCATTTCGCCATCATGGAGGAACTGGCACCCTGGGAAACTTGGTCTTCAGTGGCCCTCGACAAACGCCCGGTGGATTTGCTGGTCCCGTTCACCTCCATCCGATCACCAGCTCCGTGTGGTATCATCATGTTCTCGGCGTTACCTGCCTGGCGAGCTCTGACTCGTTTGTTTGTCTTCTTACCTGTGGAATCATCACGATCGCTCATTGTAGGATCAGCTCTTGGTCGAACATGGCATGTTGTTTTTATTGGGACTAGCACAGGTTGCGTTTCGCCTTCTCCTCCAAAATATCGCGAACATCGGCTCTAAAACTACGAGAACAGTACACATGGTACAAGTACAACTCTGGTTCTTTCTCTTTTCTGTTCTGTTTTGGATGCGTGGGATGTACACGATCGGTACTCTCCCGGGGTCACGCGACTCACGTGCACCAAACCCGCCCTCGCACGACGCTTTTGTCGATCCTGCATACCTGCTGTGAGCCCTGAAGTTTAAAAAAATCATTCCGCTACATCGTGGATCATGTGTGTAACACAACCACGAAGAAATTGGTTGCACAGTACATGCACGCACCTCCGTCTCTCGCTCCACCAATGTGCTCATTTCCAGGTCCTTCCCGCCAAGGTGCACAACACGCTCACAGTCAGCACTCTGTACTGTTTTCTCGAGCCGCGCCGTTTCGTCTCTGAGTTGGGCCAGCTGCAGCAACAGAAGAAAAACACCGTTCCCATCATTAAAAAACAACAGATTGCCATGATGTGGATGACTTCTTCAATTCATTGCTGTTGTATCCTGAATACAGTCAATATCCTTACCCTGATGTACCACTAAAAACCGTGTTGGGACCCGTAGCACAATACATACTACAACATTAAATAAAGAATTCAAACATTCAACATCTGAGGGTGCACATCCAGTGGATTTGCAGATTTGCGTGCTTCTCTTGCGGCGGGTGTACACATGCTACATGGTACTACAACGTCCCAAGCAATCTATCCAGTGCTCGGCATTCACCTGGGGCTTGACTCTAATGAAGGCAACATGCTATTCAATCGCTACAAGTATGGCCGAAGAGAGGGTCAGATTCTCACCTTGATTTGGCTGATGACTAGCTCGTCATCTAGCTCCCTTCGATTGGGCGCCGTTGATTTGAGGGCTGCCAGCGCCCGCTGCTCCTCAGCCAGCTGTCAAAATCACAGGACGTACATGGGCATTTGTTGGGCATCTGCGGACAGTCTTAATAGGAATTTTACAGCTCTGTTCTCAGGTTGATATCTGTTGTATGTGAAGAAGTGAAGGTCACAATCGCTGTAGTATGCTTAGAATAGGGTGCCACAACAGAACATTCAGTAATAGAGTGTGGCCACTGCACTTTCACTGCAATCAGGAAATCATTTCGAGCAGTGTTGATATGATTATTGACATACTGACATACTGTATGACTGTGCTTTGTGTCGGCTGATCACCGGCTAGGACACATGCTGCCAAAGCCACGTTTGGATAAGAAGGACGTTAGATATGAAGTATGTTATCTGGTCCCCAAGGCGGCACATTTCATTAGAGTTTCACTGTACATCACACTGGCAAATGATAAAACGAGGCAAGCTCACCGTAAGTCCGTACCCTATTCTAGACTCCTACGATTTGCTACTTTGATACAGCAGAAATGTATGTTGCGAATCTCCTAGCCAAACCATTGCTGGTACGACATTGTGTGGACAATCAATCTGTGGTGACTATGCTACTCGAATGTCAGCCAACGGGCATGCAATCATCGCCTAGTGTTCTTACCTCGACTTTCAAAAAGCGAATCTCCTCTTCTCTTTCATTCATGGCAATATTCGCCTCCCGTGTCATTTTGTCTGCAATACAAACGAGAGGAAAGGAAAAAAAGGAGTTTCATCACAAACTCTTCTCACCAAAGCACTTAGCAAAGTCGCATTCCCCCTCCCAACAACCATACACAGTGTAAATTATGCTCTAGTTTTAGAACTGAGAAGTGCAACACACAAAGATAGTAGTATAGTATAGTATAGTATTTATTCATATTTCTCTAGGGCAGTCCCCACAGACCTATGGTCTCCTTACGGGGTACCCTAGCCAATCTAGGATTGCGATACGAAATTGACTTGGTGAAGCAGCAAGGCGGACCGATGCCGGAAAGTAGTCTAACATTATGATCTGCGGTACAAACCAGAGTAGATCTACTAGCCTACCGTGCAAGTTCTGCTTCTGCAGGAACACTGTCAAGTCTTCGTCGGCGGCAACGATGCAAATGCCCCTGGTGCGAAGAGAAAGCAGCAGAGTTGAAAATAGCAACACAGTGATACACAGGACGGAGGCTAGGAATAGGAACTACTGTACATGTCTTAGCACAGTGTGTAAGGCAGAGAGGTATTAGCACAGTGTGTAAGGCGTGAGTAGGGACACAACATACAGTTGAATTCGACAACACACGGCAAAGCCTCCCGTGAACGAACCGCTTGGCACCAGATGGATCTATCCTCGTCAATGGTCAATGGGGAGTTCCAATTTAGCGAAGAGTGTGAGAGTGAGACCATGAGTATCTTATGCAGATGTGTATGTGAAAGAGAAAAGTAGACATAGGCAGGAGAGGAGAGAGACAACGAGAGAGAGAGAGAGAGAGAGAGAGAGAGAGAGAGAGAGAGAGAGAGAGAGAGAGAGAGAGAGAGAACAGAAACAGAAACACAGACAGGCAGACCAACATACAAACAGACAGACAGACCGACAGACAGATAGCCAGACAGATAGCCAGACAGGCTAGTGTACTCACCGGTCGTCTCTGTTTTGCAACGCATCCTCATACTTGTCTCGAACCTACATGTAGTATGCAGCAAATACAACAAGGAGAACATCAGACACAAATCAAATACAACAAGGAGAACATCAGACACAAATCAAATACAACAAGCAGAACATCAGACACAAATCAAATACAACAAGCAGAACATCAGACACAAATCAAATACAACAAGGAGAACATCAGACACAAATCAAATACAACAAGGAGAACATCAGACACAAATCAAATACAACAAGGAGAACATCAGACACAAATCAAATACAACAAGGAGAACATCAGACACAAATCAAATACAACAAGGAGAATATCAGACACAAATCAAATACAACAAGGAGAATATCAGACACAAATCAAATACAACAAGGAGAACATCAGACACAAATCAAATACAACAAGGAGAACGTCAGACACAAATCAAATCCATATGCAGCACAGTAAACATTTGGGTTAAACATGAACAACGGCTACATTGCTTTACGCACCTATTCTTTGATTTTGCTTTAATGCTGACAAATGGCGCATCGAAGCCTCGTCAAGCTAACACCATTAGACTCGGCGTTCCGAAGACTACATACAGGTTTGGAAAAATTGAGACAGCCCTTGACAGCCAGCACCCTAGGTAAATCACCATAATTTCAGGAACCTGGACGGACGGTGGATGAACCTCGCATGATAATTTCAGAAACCTGGACGGACGGTGGATGAACCTCGCATGATAATTTCAGAAACCTGGACGGACGGTGGGTGAACCTCACATGATAATTTCAGAAACCTGGACGGACGGTGGATGAACCTCACATGATAATTTCAGAAACCTGGACGGACGGTGGATGAACCTCGCATGATAATTTCAGAAACCTGGACGGACGGTGGATGAACCTCGCATGATAATTTCAGAAACCTGGACGGACGGTGGATGAACCTCGCATGATAATTTCAGAAACCTGGACGGACGGTGGATGAACCTCGCATGATAATTTCAGAAACCTGGACGGACGGTGGATGAACCTCGCATGATAATTTCAGAAACCTGGACGGACGGTGGATGAACCTCGCATGATAATTTCAGAAACCTGGACGGACGGTGGATGAACCTCGCATGATAATTTCAGGAGCCTGGACGGACGGTGGATGAACCTCGCATGATAATTTCAGGAACCAAGCATGCACACCGTGTAAACAGTGAATCAAATGTGTTCATCCTGCAGATTGTCTATTGCAAAATGTGTGACAGCATCGGTTGGTTGGCCGTGGTTACAATAGCAATGGCGTGCGCGGAGGGTAATGAGTCGGCCTCTATCATCTCCTCCGCGGACAACAAATAGATACGACTTCAGGCCGCTATCGAGTTTGTAATGCCCAAATAGATGACACCGCCGGGTAGCCAGCCCTTTCGCAGGCGAGCCCTAGTGAAAGCCTGTAACTGGATCGCTTTGCAATCAGTGGCGGCAACCCCAGCTACTTCGTCAAGGCCCATCACAAGGCAGCTGTCAGGAGCATCGGGGGCCTGCCACCACTGCGGCCAAATCAGGCATAATGTCAAGTTTTGCCCAAAAAGAAACAGACAAAGCTAAGTTACTAAATGATGTGGTCGGTATGGATATTGGCGTTGACGTTGCTGTGGATTCTTCTGTTGGAGATGTTGCTGACATCAATGAGAACATGATTAGAGAAATACTTCAATTTATTTGTGACATTGCCAAACACACTACAGTACGTTGTAATTTGGCTGGAGATTGGTGCGTCGTAACAAGGTTCTGAAATTGGTCGCCAAGGCTATTTTCCGCTTCAGCCCACGACAATCTGCACTCATGTCCTGGATTTCTGATGTAGAGCTTGTGGCATTCCGTGCTCTTATCAATTCACACCAGTTGTTCGACACCAGCCCCTGTATAGCCCAACTCAAACACTTGCGTTCGGCTGTGCCTGCGTATGCGTGTGAGGAAAGATGTTAAAATTGCAGTTAACTGTGGGAAATATTCCTTCCACTTCCAACCTAGTACCATGATGTGATGGGCTATAAAAACGAGTTGGTAAATGACATACAGTAATACGTTTCTCGGCAGTAACGAATCTAGCGTTCAGTACATTGCCACCACAACAATGGTTACACAGAAATAGTGTATAGTCTTGTAAAAGCACACGACTGGAGCGCTATCAGCTAACACATAGACTTACTGAACGCATCTCATTCTCAGCTCTTGTCAATGCCCGTGATGTGTTGCCTATTTGAACAGTCTGTTATCAATCCAAATGGCACACATGGCGCACATGGAAAACACACATACACACACACACACACACACACACACACACACACACACACACACACACACACACGCATACACACGCACATACACACACACACACACACGTAAACACACGTGCACACAAGAAGAAGAGTTGAGATTCTTACTCCGGACACAACATGGAATAACACTCATCCACAAAATATCCCCTAGTATCAGATTCTGTTTAGCTAATGCCCCATCCCATCCCTATTTCTGCAGCTCAATAGCACTTATGGCAGCGTACATGTGCAGAAGAAAATGTTAGTTTCCAAATGGCAGCACCATACCTGCTCATCACAACGCATGACTGCCAACCGAAGCTTAGTACGCGCTTGGGATACGTCTTGTTTCAGGACATCGCGAGCATTTACATCACTGCTGTACTGCAGACTGGATTGCTGCAGCAACCTAGGCGGTTAGACAGTGGATAACATAGAGCAAACAACAACTTAGGTGATCAGGCAGTGAGCAATATAGAGCAAACAATCCACGTGACCAGGCAGTGAACAACGTAGAGCAAACACTCCACGTGATCAGGCAGTGAGCCATATAGAGCCAGGAACTTAGGTGATCAGGCAGTGAGCAATATAGAGCAAGGAACTTAGGTGATCAGGCAGTGGACATCACAGACTGACAGAGCAAACAAACCACGTGATCACCGGTCAGGCAGCGGACAATATAGAGCAGGCAATGCCCAGTTACACGACTGATACACTCTGACATACTTCCGCTGACATACATGTACTAGCACTCTTGCGACATACTCATGTCATAGCTCTATCGCAAATCTGGGCAAAGGTGTATAGTCTTTATACACACTCAGGCTAATGGCTCATGTGCACAGCACCATTTTCCATTGCCAACAGCTTCGAGGCCGTGGCCACCATACTTTTTTATTGTGTTTGACTATCGCAATAACACAGAGCCAGACTCAAGTTCTGGTCTGTGTATGTGGGTGTGGATTGGAATCCCACCTCAGACACCAAGTACAAGTAATGTGTTCGACTATCGCAACAACACAAACGAAGACACACACACACGTGCACGCACCCTCCCCCCCCCCCCCCCCCTTGATCAGCATTGATTGTTTAGACTTGTTAACTCTTTTTTTCTGCCATGTGATCCTTCTTATCTTCCCTCATGATAGATGCCCCATCCCTCGCACCTCGTGTTCCTTAGGACACTCCATGTGATGGTCATCCATTTGCCTTTGGACAATCCTTGAAATAAAAAGTCAATGTCAATCAAAAAGAGCACGTTTGAGTACCACTAGCACAAAGATTGACATATAGACGAAGCCACAGCGCTTACCTATTTTTGTTCTCAATCTCGGTCTGTAAGACTTCTCGGATACCAACGTGCAGCCTGGCCTTGTCCAGAAGTTCACCTCTTTTCTGAAAACAGAGCGAACAGCAATGAAGCAGACCGCGGTTGCATGTTTACATCATTAACAACACACACACGCACACACACACACACACACACACACGTGCGCACACACACACACACACACACACACACACGAGAGCACGATTAGTCCACGGGCAAGCATGGCTGTGCGGTCCCAACCAGCTTTCTACAAACAGTAAAACCTGTCAAGGCGACCACTCGGATAAGGCGTCCACCTGCCCAAGAAGACCACTGAAACCAGGATCAAGGGATTCTATTTCCAGTCAAAGGACCCTGGACAAGGAGACCACCTGGTTACAGAGACATTTTGAAGGTCCCTTGAGCGGTCGTCTTAGATAGATTTCACTGTACTCAATACTCACATATCAGTGCATCTACTATGGTCAACAGCATCACGTCACTGCAAAGACTTAGCACAGCAGGAAGTGCAATAATTTCATGCATACTTACTCGTTGGGATAGCGCCGTCAGTTGTGCCAGCTTGGCTCTCTCGGCCTTCAGTGCATCATGAAGGTAACGGAAGTCTTTGTGCCTGTAGCAAGTGTAAACAAACGTGTACACACACAGACACACACAGACACACACAGACACGCACAGACACAGAAGGACAAAAAGACAAAAAGGACTTTGGATCTGCCAGGTTTGTTCGTTCAAGGTCTCCAGCTTCTGCGGTGATGGTATGAGAGCTACAAGTCCAGGTGCTACAAGTACAAGTACAAGTACAAGCAGTACTAGCACAATTCTGTATGTGAATGACTGCGAGGACGCCATGCCTGCTGGTGCGGAATGGCCACCACCCCAGTGCAGGCCTGTGCACTACAGCACTGTCGGGCGCCGAAGAACTGGGAGTCAGGGTTCTAGCCTAGCCCGTTCCTATGTTTAGCGAACACAGCGGTCTCGTTCTTATTCGATGTTACAGTCTTACACGTACATTTATGCAGAGTTATACGTCTGAGTGTACATTATAGTGTACATTACGGTTTCCGTTCTTTATATCTGCAAAAATCCAGCAAGACCATTCTTAAAAATCGGTGAAATTCTAGCCTGGCCGTTCTTCGGTGCCCGACAGTAAGTTACTGTATGGCGATTGTTGTTCTGATATCCTGGCAGGGGCTAGCTCTCTCCAATCTTTCAATCAAAAAACAGATCATGTATTCGTACTTCCTCCGCGTCATCGAAATTGTCGCAGTTTGAATAGTGACTTGTCACTTGTTACTGACAACTCCATAAACTAAGCCATTTAAAACTTATTACACAGTATGATAGTCTGAAGACTAGAGTAACGTTCCAGGACAATTGGACTGAGAGTTTTCATGCAGAGATGAAGTCCTCATCGTCGCTGATGTCAATGGACGCAAAAATATCGTTCCGAAATATTTCAAGGAAGGTTGAAAGTTGGTCGCGCCTCATCTCAAACGCTTTGACTTTCTCCACAGGACAAGAGCTGCTATGCTTGTCGTCTGCTAGCTCTGGATGATTTCTACTTCACCACCAACGAAGCCTAGTAAGAATACACGATCGTTGCGAGGTCGGTTGATTACCGTCGGCGGAATCACCTCGGAATCACCTCGATCTTGAAATGAACTTTTTTTAGCCGTGGCATGCCCACAGCTCATGCAGGTAAGTGTAGTATCACGTCCAGCGCGCCCTCTTTTTCAGCATCACTGGTATACCATGGTACGGCACCTGCGCGTGCATCACTAGCATTACGTGTAGAGTCTACACGGCTCTTGCAGGTACAATCATGTACTAGTACTGAGTGTCTCAGCCAGAGCGACACATTTTATCGCTGTTGCAGGCATTTAGTTCGCCGACCCCTCGATGTTTCTCCAAGCGCTGCCACTTGTTCCACGAAGTCATTCTCACCCCAGCTAAGGTAAAACAGTGATGGGGCTTGAGTGAATGGCCATAAGCACGAGAAATGTGCAGGCTGCAACGCCTGACTGATCTCAGCGAGTCGAAATTACCAGCGCAGCGACATCAGCGAAGAAATTGCGTCTAGTTCAAAAATTCCAGCTTCCAATAACAGAAAATAGAACTTTGCCGTCACCCTATACTGATGACTATCTCCTATGTCCGATTCCTTGCCTCTGGTACGAGTGCTGGTGAGTAAATACCGCGTTTTACACCAAAAGTCAAACTGCGACAATTTCGATGACGCGGAGGAAGTACTAGATTGTGACACTGGTCAGACGGGCTGCTCACTAACTTTTTCACAGCTCTCCTCGAGTACTTCTCCAAGTCCTTCACCTCACTAGTCAACAGAGCCAACCGGTTCCTCATGCCCATGATCCTCAGCTGTAACAAACACAACACACACACACACACACACACACACACACACACGCACATGCAGGCACACACACACACACACACACACACACACACACACACACACACACACACACACACACGCACCCAGATTAGACGGAGTATGGGAGAGCAAACTTCAAATATCTCTCAGCACACTGCACAAGTGAACGGCACACTCCATGCTGGGGCCAGACTGGGGCTTTCCCTGAGACATGGTCCAAGCACAATGGGCAGCCAGATTAACAGTGAAAGCCCCAGTCTGCTTGAGTAGGGATGTCAGCGAACGCACTGCGCGGGCCTCTGCGCATGCATTGCGTCATCGATTTTTTTAAACGTGATCGCGGCCGACAGAGAAAACATGGCCGCGGTCTGTTTGCACCGCTGGGAGTCGTAAAATTACTGTTCTTCTGTCCCCGCGACCATTCAAATCATACGCGATACTCGAGGACCCACGTACTCACCACGTTCTCCCCGGTCGATTTCTCTGAAAGTTTGCACATCGTGAAACACCAGTATGAAAGGTGTTCAGGCCAATTTTCAAGGAATTTCCCTGGTTGGATGGTTCCAAAATCGGACTTGCATTTCTCGCTCGCGGCCATTTCTTGCGCGATGGAAGCGCCCTGCCCTGGTGAGTAACCAGCTTCGCGCTTGGTAGAGAGTTGTTGCAATCAGCTCCCTGATGTCTTCGCTGCCATTGTCAGAAGCGATGGACCATGAATTTGTTTGAGAGTCTCTGGATGCTACTATTCCTCAGCCTAGTTTTCAGCCATTCCGTGCATCTTCTTCGCACGATTTATTTCGCAAAAAAATGAAAGTGTTCATGAGTTTTCTTGTCGGCCGCACGTAGATGGGCCAGGCTGACCTGCGCAGATGGGCTGCGCAGTGCGTTCGCTGATATCCCTAGCTTGAGCTATGTCACAGCGGAAGCCCCATTCTGCTTGAGCCATTTCACAGGGGAAGCCCCAGTCTGGCTGTTCATTGTGCTTCGCCCATGTCACGGGAAACCCAGAAGCCAGAATCAGGGAGGTTTACAAACAAAAGGGGTCGGTATGACACCATGACCTGGTGGCTGCATACGGACAGCATTCAGTTGCATGCAAGTGTCATTTTGTTCTCGCTTGTTTCACACAGTGTGCACGCTGGCTGTACTGCATGGCACCCATACACATGTACGTACAATTTTACACCTTTGGAATGCCACATGCAGAACGACTTAGTATGTGTGTTCGGTTATCCGGTTCCCTTGCCTATCCGGATATTTTCGTGGAATGCGGATGTGTGCGGTTAAGCGAGGTCTGACTACATGACATTGTATATCTGCCTCGGTTCTTGTTGTGATCCCGTTCCATTACCCATAAATGGATCACACAATCTATATATCATTCTATGTACTCTGTACTCTCACTAGTCGATCGATGTACCCGATCCGTTCCTGGATCAGTTACCTATGCATTCCCGTACTGTGTACATATACGCATCATGACAGTTTATCTTTATCTTTCCTTCTTCTTGTAAATAAACCTCAGTCGTTGTCTGGAGCTGTTGAGTGGGGTCTTGTGTTTGACGTGGGGACAAACCCAAACGTTACATGGTGTCAGAAGTTTGATAGCAGAAATGTCTTCTGCAAAGTTCCCACTTCCCGGCGCTTTCGACTTCTCAGCACCAGAAGCATGGCAAAGCTGGAAAGCCAGGTTCGAATTCGCTCCTTGTCCAAACTGGACGAGTCAGACGAGCCACGCCAGGTGGATATGCTTGTTTATTCCATGGGTCCCGAGGCCGACCCGATCTTCGAGTCTTTGAACCTGACGGTGGAGGACAGGAAGAAAATTGTGTCTGTCCTTTCAGCATTCGACAAGTATTTTCGCCCTGGCGTGAACGTGATCCACCAGAAGACTCTTTTCGAGCACTATATGCAGTCCCCAGGTGAAACTGTTGAACCGTACGTCCGCCGACTACGAGCCGCAGCCAAGTACTGTGCATTAGATAAACCTGATGAGAGAATCCGAGACCGATTTGTAGCTCACATGACGAACAGAGAAGTTTCCAAACAGCTACAGCTCGAGGATCACAACTCACTGGACTTGGAAACAGCCGTGAGTCTTGCGTGGAAAACGGAATCCGTGAATGCTGAAGTCGCCCAGCAATCCTCCATGGACGGGTACCTCGGCAAGCAAGCTGCTGCAGCTACAATTAGTCGCACTGGAGGCCATGGACAGCGCTCCTCGCCTGCATCCAGCAAGTCGTCTGGGCCAGGGTCTAGTAAGACATCGTATCAACTGTCGACAAGTGGAAACTTTCGGAAGTGCTTGTGGTGTGATTCGTCAAAGGATCACAAGGCAAACCGCGATGAATACCCAGCGAAGTCAAAGACATGCTTGACTTGCCAGAAGACAGGCCACTTCGCGTCAGTTTGTCGTAGTAGGTCCAATGGTTTTGGACGCGCTGCTGCACATGCTGCGTCGACGACAGGACACGACGAAGACCCAGCACACTTTCTGGGAGCAGCCTCAACTCAAAGTTCCAGTGCTGGCGCACCCTGGACTGTGCAGCTCCGTGTGTGCGTCACGCAGACGTCAAGTTCAAGATCGACACAGGCGCAGACCTGAATATCTTGACCCGTGATTGTTTCAACACACTGCCAGAACGACCAACACTCAGTCCCACCAAGTCTCATGTCACCGGAGCAGATGGCAAGAAAGCTTGACATTGATGGCGAGTTCAGTACTGAGGCTACCCTGCATAGTGTCTCATACTCGATCACACTACTGGTCATTGCCACTGGTGGAGTCAACTTGCTAAGCCGCCAAACCTCGCAGAGAATGGGTCTAGTCCAGCGAGGCCACATTGGTGTATCAAGTGCTAGCCCTGCCCTTGGTTGCATGGTCGGCGACCCGGTAAAGATTGAGCTTCGCCCCGATGCAAAGCCGCACAACTACGCCAACGCACGTAGGATGCCCATCCATATCTGCGTCAAGGTCCGTCGTCAGCTGGAATGGATGGAAACTGAGGGGGTGTTCACGAAGGTGGAACAGCCGACAGACTGGTGCACCAATGGTCCCGATGTTGAAGCCAAATGGCAATGTCCGAGTGCGTGTGCATCTGAAAAAGCTCAACGCGAGTGTCAAACGGGAGCACTTTCCGTTGCCAACTGTGGACGACACGCTGGCAAAGCTTAATGGGTCAACCATCTTCTCCACACTCGACACCGTGTCTGGTTTCTGGCAAATTCCCCTGTCGGAAGAAACCTCCATGTTCACCACGTTCATCACTCTATTCAGTCGGTTCAAGTTCGAACGCCTGCCGTTCGGAATCACCAGTGCTCCGGAGATTGCTTGAACAGTTCGAATCTTAACCAGTTTGAACAGTCGATTTGCGTTGGGTATCAGCGACGATCTAAAGGGAAGATGGGCAAGTGTTGTCCCAGACTGCCACTATACTCACATTTCTCGTTTCTATAGACCTAATGCTCTCATCACGGTCCTTTTCCTGCACAAGAACAAAGGTAATAAGTCACATACATGTACACACACACACACACACACACACATATGCACGCACACACACACACACACAGACGCACACAGACGCACACACACACACACACACACACACACACACACACACACACACACACACACACACACACACACACACACACACACACACACACACACACCAATAAGGAAATTTTCCAGCAGCTGGATTTCCTAGTGGCACGGGTTAAAACCCGGTCACCCAATCTCTCACGGAAATAACAAACAAGATAACACTGAGTTGTGTAGCATAGTCAATATCTACTAATTCCTGATCTTCCAGTAACTTATATATTGACTGGATGTATACACACTACACTGTACAATGATACGGCTAGGGCGCTAGCGAAGATATATTGAATTATATTACCAATCCTCCCAGTAACTGCTGCAGGATTGTTGTGGCATGTGTGAAGTTTGTAGGGGGGGGGGGGGGGGCAGCAGGTGACAATGTCGCCTTCACACTCACCAGTTGTGTATGCCTGGCATTAGTCTGCTGCACATCTTTCTTGATCATCTCCAGGAGATCCTTCATTGCAGCTTCCTTCTGCTGCAGCCTCCTCACCTCCTCTTTCTGTTCTTGACTGAACAAACCCTGTGGAAAAGATTGTTCAGAACACACCAGCAGGTCACACACACTCACACACGCTGTAGCAGCCAGACCTACACAGGGGCGTACGCAGGGTTCTTCAGAGGCGGGGGGGGGTTACATCGGCATGGGGAGGGGATTAAAAAAATTCCGGCATGCCCACAATAAAGGAGAATACAGCAGCAAGTACTATGTACCTATAGTATAGGTAGTGAATGGAATAGCACCCAGTGAGTACGGCCACATAGCATCGATCCAGCATAAATGCATATTCAACTGAAGCCATAGGTAGAAAAGAGTAGTCTGATTCAGACACCAGTCTGGTACATATCTGTACGCAGAATTGCCATGACTGAGGCATGAGTTGACCAGTGCGAACAATCCTCCGAATGTCGGCGAAACGGCAAAGAACAATGGGTGGGTACAGAAACTTTTCAAAGCATGCATACTTCTTTTGTGGCGGCATCAAACGCTGCCTTCTGTTCTTTCTGCAGGCGCTGGTACTGCTGAGCTCGATTCTCAAGCTCTTGCGTGGCTTCTTGTACCTGGGCAGGGCAGAGGAAAGAATAAATACAAGGCAGAACAAGAGCCAGCAACAGTCATACATCTATTTTCAAAGCCACAGCACAACGTGACGGGTTGGTTCAGGTGTGTGTTTGTTTGTTTGTTTTGAGTTCACCAGATACACAGGCATTTCTACCTTCTTGTCTTAACCATGCGGCTAGACTCTCAATAAAAGACGAAGACAGGTGTCCTTAGTACAACTGTTCCATGCACGTCATAGAACTAGCTTGGCAAGCACAGCAGCACACATACACACCCACAGCAGCAGCAGCAGCACGTCACACCGGTACCATCCGTCAGGGTACACTCTGCGACACACACACACACGCACGCGCGCGCGCGCGCCCGCACGCACACACAGCAGCAGCACATCGCAGGAACTAACCTGCTGCACTGCTTTCATCTTGGCCGTGTAGAGTAGTTTGAGTGCATCTTGGCCATTGTTTCTCTGCATATGCCTCAGCTTCAAAGCCCTGCACGGAACACATTCAGGAGTGCATCACGATAACATGATACACAATTCAACCAGGAAGACTGACTTGAGCAAGAAAGGAACAAGAACTAAGTGGATGATTTTACATCGTGATGACTTATTTATTTGTTCAGGGTGTGTGTGTGTGGGCGGGGGGGGGGAGGAGGAGGAGGAGGAGGAGGAGGAGGAGGAGGAGGAGGAGGAGGAGGAGGAGGAGGAGGAGGAGGAGGAGGAGGAGGAGGAGGGGTGACAAGACCATGTCTTTCCTCCTGTCGAAAGAACCTACTTGAGTTGCGTTTCCTTTTCCTTGCCAAGGCGGGCAGTCTCCTCAAAGATGCGCTGCTTGGACTCCTCGATCTGCTTTAGATTCATGTCATGCGTCAGCCTGCAATCAAACAGGACAAAGCCAAAGCCGAGATAGAACATTAGAAATAGAAACAGAACACGAAAAGGCTGAAACGAGGAGGGGACCCAGGCAAAAGTGAATCGCCATACACCGGCTTATTGGCACAAGAACAATCCCCATCTCCAATTCACACGAATGTTTGTTCACCTATATTTTGCCCTTTTTCTGCGTTTTTTCTCTTTTCTCCCTTTCTCTTCTGGTATCGTGTCTAAAGTGTCTAACATTGGGCATGGCCCAAGCGAAGGCTAGGCTCACGCCGATGCCAATGCGAAAGGGCTGATGATGATGATGATTCACATCGATTCACATCCCAGCTTACTTTTCGCCTGTCAAGATGACCTCCTCTTCTTTGGCAGTCTCCAGTGCCTTTGCAATTCTCTCAAATTCCTTTTGCTGCGGCACAAATCAGACAAAGGAGGATAAAGACAATCAGGAGCCTGGAGTAAAGTGACGGTTGTACAAAGCCATAGCCAGTACTTTCCTTCCTAGAATCCTCATAACTGTCTTCACTGATTCCAGGAGGAAATATAGCCACAGCAAAGTCACCAGATGCAAGACAAGCTTACAGATTCGACAAAGTGTTGTCCGCTCTCCTTGTGTAACTTCTGCAAGTGCTCCTGCTGCCGAGTGATTTTGTCCAGCTTGGCCGACCATTTGGAGTTCTGGGAAATTGCACCGCAGCAACACACGATGCACATGCACGTACAATATTCACACATACATGCGTGCACACACACACACACACACACACACGCACGCACGCACGCACGCACACACACACGCACACACACACACACACACACACACACACGCACACACGTGCAAGCACACAGTTACACACACATATGCACACGATTGCACAACTCTATCTCCAGTGCACGATAACGAGTGCACAACATCAGGCTTCAATGGGAGTTTCAGCCGCACAACTAAGCAGTTCTTCACCATAGCCCACTGTCCACTGATGGAGTTTTGGTATGCTTCAGTTCAAACAATAATGGAAAGCTCACCCAAGCTACTTGCAAGCTTGCATTGTTTTTTGAAGTTGAAATTGAAATTGACGATAAAGAGGTGACATGCCACTATACCACTCATCACTGCCCCATACCTGACCAGTGACCACCACCCCGGCCAAAGGTCCAAAGGTTGGACTACTATAGGAACATAATGATGTAGTACATTGCCCCTATGCGGAGTATAGTGTACACAGTGGATTTTGAACCTGTCACGTGACACAGTGCACTGCAGCACTCTTCAGGTCATGCTATTGCACCAGCACATGACGTGTTTGTACAAGGAGACATCACAAGCGCTCGCTTGCCAGTCTCCCACCAAATACAAAGCAAATGAATCATTGATGATGTCATTCTGATAAGCTCTACTAGTACAGGTGGAATCCTGATAATTCGAATATGGCTTAATTCGAACATACCGCTTAATTAGAAGTTTTTCCAGGATCGATTTCTGTCAATACGATTCCCACCTTAAAAAATTCTGATAATTCGAACCTCTAAACCGGACATGTACGATTAATTCGAAGTTCCACGGATTCCACTTACATAGAAAATGTGTGGGATTTGTGCTGATAATTCGAAGTTAGCAAAGTGTAATTCGAAGTTCACTGTACACTGTACTGATCAGTTCAGTTTGCTTGAGCAGGCTGTGCCGGTCAGTTCAATATCCGTGAAATCTGTGTCTAAGGTCCATAGCACAACTCTGCGTGACCCTGAGAGCATTTTGACATACATATTGTGGGGTCATGTTTGGATAATTAGAATGTCTGGATAATTAGAAGTTTTTCCTGGCATGTGGATGTTCGAATTATCAGGATTCCACCTGTACACGTATACTTTGGTAACCATGGTAGCAGTATCACTATTAGTCTCCAGCTAGGTCATCACATCAAGCATAGGAAGTACAGGAAGTACAGGAAGTATGTGATGCAGCAAAGAATAAGCACTACCTCGGCCAACACATCTTTCTGCTCTCCTCGCATTGCTTCCGATCTTCTCTCCAAATCCCTAAACACACATAGTAGTGAAGTGGCGCACATGTACACAGAAATACATACACACACAAACATGCATGTACTCCATCTCACACATACACACACGCGCGCACATGCACACACACACACACACACACACACACACACACACACACACGCACATATACACAAATGCACGTGTATGCACACACTCACACGCACGCACACGCACACACACACACACACACGCATGCGTACACACACACACACACACATACACACAACATGAAAATCAACAACAACCTTTGTGATTCAGCAGCATTCTGCAATGAATGGGTCATGCAGCACTGGCTGCTTGGGGATTGAAAGCAGAAAGATGTTGTTTTTCTGCTGTCATTGTGTGAGTTATTTGCGTTGCGATCTGGCACTCATTGTACGGACCGCTAGACGAGAGGCTAAAACACTGACATGCTAGCGCTGCCCGCTGCGATCACTCGCTCTCGCTACCGCACTCTCTCTTCTCTGGCGGAGCTTATTACCCCTACCTGCCGTACTGCTACATCTTCTACAGATTTAGTGCAGCTATGCCAGAACTTCATAGGGCACTCTACTACATTACTGGCTCACTATGATCTAGCTAAAGCAATAATCCTGCAGATAAATGTAGATGCCTCAGCAATTGGCTTAGTACTTCGATGTACATGTGGTGTGCCCAGTTTGCATATCGTGTATGTTTCCCTTGCTTCCCTACAGGCAGTCTTCACACCAGCTTTGCAGGCGAACATGTTCCACCATATCGTGGACATACAGCATACTCTTATATCAGCCATGCAAATGGATAACAGTGCATACATGTGGGTGTGTGTGTGTGTCGCGCGCATGCCTGCAGACCGTGCTCCCGTCCAGATTTTGTTTGGAAGGTTGAGTGGTCGTCGCCCTCCTCGTGGTCCCCGACGGCGCTGGAAAGACGTTGTCCAAAGAGACATGAAGGCAGCTGGCGTGGATTCCTGGTTTCAGAATGCCCAAGACCGGCAGAACTGGAGGATGTTCCTTGCTGAGCCACCACCGTACACAGATGATTCGCCACCTTTGCGCTGCTTGCTGTGTGCCAGAGACTTCCGCCGCCGTAACGACATGCCCCGACACAAGTGCATTGCCCAGCGGAAGTTGCCTGTGTCACAACAGAAGGGTGCCAGGCAATGTATGAAGTGCATGCGGTGGTTGAGGAGTGCTGGAGGACTGGCTGTGCATCGTTGTCCTGTGTCCACGGATGTCCCCACTGTATCTATTCGCCATGAATCTGACTCTTTTCGATGTGATGTTTGTCGCCGCTCTTTCCGCTCCCGTTCTGGTTTGAGCCGTCATCACTGTGACCGTGCGAAACGGATGTCACGTGCAGCCAGGAACAACTGCCGTCATGAATACGAGCATTGCGAAAGACGGTTCTCAAGGCCACAGGACTTGCAACGCCATGCCAAATATTGTTGACTTTGCGATTTCTCTCTCTTCTCTTCTCTCTTCTTGTCGTTGTCTCCCGCTTCTGGGAGCGGCGTGGCCCGATAGGGTAGCTGTACATAGTAGTAGTAGTAGTAGTAGTAGTAGTAGTAGTAGTAGTGTGTGTGTGTGTGTGTGTGTGTGCATGTGTGTGCACGTGTGTGTGTCTATGTGTACGTACATGTATGCGTGTGTGTGTGTGCGTACATGTATGTGTGTGCGTGTGTGTGCGTGTGTGCGCAGGTCTGAAGCTGCCACATCTCTCCAACGACGCTTGGGTCCATGGCGGAGCCGCGTGTTAGTGCCCTCCGCAAACAGGATCTGCTTTGGCAACCTGGTGTTGTCCATCCTTGCGAGGTGACCAAGCCATCGCAGGCGATTCGCACGAATGGCCTTCTCCAGCGAGGCTGGCATGCCGCTGCACTTCGCCAGGTCTTCACTTGACAGGTGTTCTTGCCACTGCTGGTCTCGGGTAACACTCAGGATCGTGCGAACACACTGTCGATGGAATGTGTCCAACCTGCGCAGGAGGGGTGCCTTCAGCGTCCATGTCTCAGAACCATACAGCAGCACTGTAAGGACCACGGCCTGGTAGACCTGACGTCGGATTCCAAGCGATAGACCCGAGTTCCGGAAAAATGGTTGGAGGAGGCTACCAAACGCCCTCGATGCCTTGGCGAGACGAGTTGTGACTTCGGCATCCAGCTCTCCATCGTCGCTGATCGTACTGCCGAGGTAGGTAAAATTGCTGACCACGCCGATCACGTCACCAGCACTCCCAGGCACCGCAATATCAGCACGGATGACACTCGGACCGACCGCCAAGAACTTCGTCTTCTGCACACTAACAGTCAGGCCCCAGCCTGACGCACACTGCGTAAATTCCTTCACCATCGTCTCCATGTGCTCGTACGAAGTGGTATACAGGGCAGCATCAGCCGCAAATAGCTACTCCGAGAGATGTGGCAGCTTCAGACCTGCGTGCGACCGGTATCCCGGAGGCGCAATGGTACCACCTTGCTCAGGACCGGAGGGACTGGCGCGAGCGTAGCCGTCGGAAGCCACCAAGCCAGCCCCAACCAAGAGTGTTCGTCTGTGTCTGCGGCCGCGACTTTCGCCGTCCGAATGATTTATCCCGACACAAGAACTACTGCCTCGCCTAATAGCTATCATCGCCTTCGGCGATGGGCTTTCCAAAGGTCCAAAGGTGTGTGTGTGTGTGTGTGTGTGTGTGTGTGTGTGTGTGTGTGTGTGTGTGTGTGTGTGTGTGTGTGTGTGTGTGTGTGTGTGTGTGTGTGTGTGTGTGTGTGTGTGTGCGTGCGTGGTACATACTTCTGTTCTTTCTGCAATGCTGCAATCTGACGTTGTATACTGGTGTGTTCAGAGCGGGCTTTCATTAGCGCATCCTACCAAACACAACAACAGCAGCAACAACCAGTACTGGGAAATAAAAGAACGAGACAAGAAAGGCAAAGAAACTGTAATCATCCCTCCAGTATAAACTATAAAGACAAGTGTGACTCAGGTATACTGTTCTTCAGACTCCTGGGATCAGAAGAAACCATTGTGCAACAGTACTTTGGACTATTGGAGAGAGAGAGAGAGAGAGAGAGAGAGAGAGAGAGAGAGAGAGAGAGAGAGAGAGAGAGAGAGAGAGAGAGAGAGAGAGAGAGAGAGAGAGAGAGAGAGAGAAAGAGAGAGAGAGAGAGAGAGAGAGAGAGAGAGAGAGAGAGAGAGAGAGAGAGAGAGAGAGAGAGAGAGAGAGAGAGAGAGAGAGAGAGAGAGAGAGCACCCATGTATGTACTATTCAATTTCATACCTTGACTTCAACCTGAGAATAGAGAGCTTTTTCCTACATGTAGAAAGAGAAGAAGCATACAAGACCACATGCTGAATCAGAATAACACATTTAGCCGAAATTGTTATACCAAGAAGTCGTCCCAATTTGCAGCCCACGCCAAAACATGGGGGCAGACAAGAGCTGCTATGGCCATTGTATTGCCAGTACTTCGAATTATATGTACATACACTAGTGTATATACATACACCAGTATGTGTTGGACATCCGTACATTCACGTACTTACCGCTGATGCTCTGGATGTTTCGATTGCCTTTTGATTTTTGGTCAACTCCTCTCTGAGAGTAGCAACACTCTCTCGTTCCTGCACGGCAACAAACCAACAACACATAAGAAGTTATATAATATCTATACCGTAAAGTACCGCGAGAGCGCCCACCTTGATTTCACAGCCAGGGAAAGGAAAATCGTTTGGTAGAGTGCAATGAAGTTTGTACAATGTGAAAGCCTTAGTGTACTAAGGTGACACTCAGCAGATTTTTGTGTGGAGCTCGTGTCCGCTCCAAGGTAAACTGAGTACGGATTGACTGCATAACATGCAAAGTGTGTACAAGGCTCGTGTCGTATGACCTACAGACAGGACACCACCTCCAAAATACGACCACGAAAGGACGAGGTGCTGGGGTACTCTCGTGGTACATGTACTGGCAGCCGCTGGCTGATAACCCATGCTTGCCTGCGAAAAGTTCACGTGATTGTTGCTGTATTCAAGGAAGAAACCTTGGTTACAGTAACCGACAAACACGTGCAGTATTGGCAAACCATGGTTAGCGAAACATTTATCAGAACGTGATCTGGCTCGCTTGGAGTAATGTTTCATTAGGCTGGGCGTACTTCTTAGCTACTGCAGCACAGCGTGCATGCACATGCCTTTTAAAGCTAGGAATTTATTACATGAAAAGAACAATAGAGTTTCACACAATATGGGGTGACCGTCATCATTTCGGGCATGATATAGCACTTTGGAGCGATGTTCAGAATTCACACTCCATGTTGCTTTCTGTGTGCTATTTGCAGTAGCAATACAAACACGCGCTGACACACGTATATACACATGCATGCGTGCACAGACACACAGACACACACACACACAGATACACACACACACACACAAACACGTATGGATGATTGCACACATGCACACACACACACAAACACTGAATCTCACCTTGTCTAGCTCAGTCTTCAGGCTACTTGTCTCCAGAGTTAGCGTATTCCGTCGAGCCCTCACTTCCTGTGCACAAGCCATGCAAACAGAGAGAAGGGTAGAACAGGACAATGAGAGAGACTGCGAGAGAGAGAGAGAGAGAGAGAGAGAGAGAGAGAGAGAGAGAGAGAGAGAGAGAGAGAGAGAGAGAGAGAGAGAGAGAGAGAGACTGCAAGAGACTACACGTGAAGAAGCAGAACACTGTGGCCAAGGAGTGTATTCTTCACAAAGTCCCATGTTGACAGAAAGGTGCAGCAAGTGTTACACCGACTGGTGTTTAAGAGACATGTATAAGGCGCTGTGCGACTCAGCACTGAGCACGACGGTGACAGAGCTGCCTGAGGCCCTGCAGCTGACGTGACTGGCAGGACAGGACCTGTTGGTAAGACTACTCTGGGACTGTGGGAGCCATGGAGCACAAACATTCGATCCAGTGATTACCCAACTCTAACACCTTCATCCAGTGTGACAATCTCCCTACTCTAACACCTTCATCCAGTGTGACGATCTCCCTACTCTAACACCTTCATCCAGTGTGACGATCTCCCTACGTTGGAAATGGTCAACAACACACGTGTACCCATAGAGCATGTTGCCAAGCAGGTCTTCGAAAGTGCAGGCAAGCATCCATAGAACATTGAAGCCAAACCAGGCTTTACATCCTCGACCCGACCCATACTACAATCCCAGCACAAACCTCAGAAGGTGAAGGCAACAGGATAACAGACAACAGCTCAACACCTTGACAAGTACTTACCAGTACGTTGCTGAGCAAAGCTCGATAAAGCGGCAGTAAATTTCCATTATTTTCAAGTCTCATGTTTGGCACGGTACACAGCCGTCGCCGCAAGACAGAATTTCCATTACAAGCAAGACCTTCCACTACAAGCAAGATCTGCCCAGGCTAACAGGAAAGTAAGAAGGGTATTGCACGCAATATTCCCACCTGCGGATCGGGCATTCGTTCCACTTCTTTCCTCATGTCGTCCACAGCTAATTTCTCCCTGGAAAAAAGGACACAAAGAAAATGGATTCCATGCAGTCGTGCTCCCATTCAATTCCTCCACGTCTCCAATCCTACAGTTTTCTCATTACTCTAGTTTCAGGGCAGCGGTATTCAGTTCCAAGTCCAAGTACATGTAGCAAATTCACAAAATTATGGGTAGGGGAGGGGAGAGAAATTACGATGACGATGATGGGGGGTGTTATGTCCCATCCTAGTCTACAAACAGCATTGTGCAAGCA
Source organism: Sycon ciliatum (assembly GCF_964019385.1). Taxonomy (NCBI): domain Eukaryota; kingdom Metazoa; phylum Porifera; class Calcarea; order Leucosolenida; family Sycettidae; genus Sycon; species Sycon ciliatum. The sequence goes on along the minus strand of NC_088643.1, from coordinate 75,934,310 downwards.
TACTTCTCCATGTTTTCCTCCAGCGTTTCTATCCGCTCCTCCGTCATCTTCAGTGTATTTCGGTGCTGCAGCAGACCAGAATGAAGGATTGAGATGGAAAAAAGAAATTTCACTGAAGAGCTACAACGCCGCTACTACAAGTGAGGTATTCATTGAGAGATCCACCCTGGCCCCATAGAGCTGCCCGACAGCATGAAGAAACAGCAGCTTACAGCAGCTTAAGTCCACGTGGGCACGAAGGACAAAATTGTAGTCAGCTAGCAGAGACCGTACTACTAAATTACACATGGTACTTTAACAGTATGTGCTACAGTACAACATCAGCTCTGTTGTGACACACATGCATAGAATCCAGTCTTTAAAATACTGCACATTCACTGAATGCCACTGGGCTAAAGAGTCAGCTACAACAACACCACCGGAGATGTCAACATACAGCGACTATACCTTTAATAGGAGCTGACGCAGTTGCCCAGCCTCCGATGTGTCCTCCGCAGGCAGGCACTCAACACCAGACAGCTGTGCCTCTGTAGATGTAAGGTTCTACAGACACAATACAGAGGAACACACGCACATGCACACACATACACACATACACACACATGCGTACACACGTGCGCACACACACACACACACACACACACACACACACACACACACACACACACACACAGCAACAGCACCCTTTTAATTATGGCAATACATAGTGGAACCGGCAACGGGATATCTCAGAATCCGAGAAAACGTCTAGGCAGCGCCACCTCTCCACATCTTCTCCGTTCGCCATCACCAGCAAACTAGAAATAGTTGGCAATCATACTAATACTTAAACTTACTAACACAACGAGAGATGAAGTCCGCACAGCCCGCACCCTATAGGTCTGAGATGATTGTGTGTACAACTGTACACTATAAGCTGGCTACATCAACTTGCCCCAGGAGTCATTGTATCTAGGAAGACCACACGGGCGAGTGGACTGTAAAGCGATGTGGGCTTTGTTTCTAGGCTGCCCGTTCCAGTCGCATGGACTTTTCAGGCAGAGACGATGTATGCACGCCCACATATGGCATCGCTGGTCTGGGCTGCGTTTGAGGACGGCAGGTCACATCCGAGATCGCGACATTAAGTAGAACACGGATCACATAGAACTTTCAGTACTGTGACATCATCACAATTCCTTCGATGCTATGGCTCCCTGACAGCACTGCAGAATCATGAGGACCAGGGGCTCGTCATGACGACGGCCTATCAAGGTCTGTGTTACTCCAGCAGTTGCTCTTGTACAGTGTACTGTAAACCGCCCAGTATCCGCGTCACTAAATTTTCGCGATTCCTTAGAACCAGCAAGTTTGCGATGGCAAAAGTTCGCGAAGCACCGGAGCCACCTACATACAACCACTGTCGAAGCTTGACTTCACGTTGGTTAATTTTCGCGTTACGCTCTTCTCACAAAAATAGCGAACATTAGTCCGTCGCGAATAATACGCAGTTTACAGTTTACGAACAAAACACCAGTAGTCCATGTTATGTATGCAAGTACCTGGAGAAAGTACAACTACCTACACATGTATACGTACATGTGTCAGCTGTTTCGCCTTCTCCATAAGATCCAGCTCAGACTTCCTCGTTCTACAAAACAAATACGAACACACGCACACGCGCGCATGCACACACACGCACATGCACACACACACACACACACTACTACTACTACTACTATGTACAGCTACCCTATCGGGCCACGCCGCTCCCAGAAGCGGGAGACAACGACAAGAAGAGAGAAGAGAAGAGAGAGAAATCGCAAAGTCAACAATATTTGGCATGGCGTTGCAAGTCCTGTGGCCTTGAGAACCGTCTTTCGCAATGCTCGCATTCATGACGGCAGTTGTTCCTGGCTGCACGTGACATCCGTTTCGCACGGTCACAGTGATGACGGCTCAAACCAGAACGAGAGCGGAAAGAGCGGCGACAAACATCACATCGCAAAGAGTCAGATTCATGGCGAATGGATACAGTGGGGACATCCGTGGACACAGGACAGCGATGCACAGCCACACACACACACACACACACACACACACACACACACACACACGCACACAGACACGCACGCGCATCCCCCCCCCCCCACACACACACGCGCGCACACGCACACACACGCACACACACACACACACACACACACATACACACACACACACACAAATAATAATAACACAGGTATCGCGCTGACTGCTCACATCCTTAGACCATGGTCATCAGCCACATGAAGCCAAAGCAGGATTCTGGCCAAGCGACCGCTGTCCCTTGCCACTAGTAGTGAGTGAGTGCACGTGCAAGTGGATAATTATCTATCTTTTTAGACTCTGTTTCTTGACTCATTGTATGACTGAGAAGATTTTCCCTTCAGGATTCAATAAGTTGCGTGATATGCCAAGACAGCACGTACCGCATCAGAACATCGACTAGCTGCGTGAAGGAATCCTTGAAACAAGCAAGCTGCTTTCCGGATATTGAGCCATCGGCAAAGCGCTGATATCAAAAGAAACACAAAACAGAATAGGCATAGCCATAGCTTTGCTTTAAACGGTGCAAGTGCAAATATAGAACAAGCTGAAGACTCTACCCTGTCTCTTCCAATCTTGCTGTCTATTGATGGCGGGTGTATGGCGGGTGTATGGCGGGTGTATGGCGGGTGTTGCAGGAAGACCTAGTCACTGTACTGCTACGTTTCCGATGCCAACAACATGCTATATCGTGCAGAAAGTCACCCCCAGTGACCATACCCCAGCCTTCCCCGCTATGCCCCTGACTACTATACTGTCTGGTTAGTAGTACTAGCGACCATCTCTCCACTCCAGTACCGAGTCCCCTACGCTGAGCACACACTAATAGAAAATCAAGCAACAGCAGCAACAGCAGCAGCAGCAGCAGCAGCAGCAGCAGCAGTGGAAACATCAGATAAGAGTCGATACCTACTCACCTCCTCAAGCACCTGCAGTGCTGAGCGCATCTCCGCCTCGTCCACAGGTAGCTGCTTATCCACTTTCTCCGGTGAGCCCTCATCATCTTCATCAGCGCTGCCCGATTCCAGTACAGGACTTGTGGAAGCTTCTTCCTCACTGTCATCCTCCACCAACTCCATATCAGGAGACGAATCACCTCTCTGATCGCTCATTGCACTTGTTCCCAAGTCAATCCCGACCAAACCTTGCTTGCTGGCAATGTTGCTCTGTGCACGGTGTGAGCTGTACACTTATTTCTACGCTCACTCTCTCTCTGTTGTTGTCGCACTGAACTATGCTACAATGCTGTTTGAAACACTGGATAGTCAGCTACATGTATATGGAGATATACGCCTCACACCCACTGTAACACTCTTGTGTTGCAAGTCTAGCATACAACACACAATGTCGTAGATCATCAATCATAGAGTCGTGCTAGTAATCATGGACAACTTTGGACTGTTGCGAAGCTTACTGCGGACTCCCGGTAATCACGAGTAATTTTCAGCCAGAGACCTGGACCGGGTTGCCAAAACACTACACTTCAATCACTTGGGGATCCACGTCCATTCGACGACTGAGTTGTGCTGATTTCACACAAACCTCAGCAAAATACCGTCCTCCCTGGTATGACTATACCAACGTAGTACAACAGCAACCATGACCGTTTTAGCAACAAGTTTAGATCCACAGCTTGAAGCCTTGGGAGCTGGGGCCTACCGGTAACAAGAAGGAAGCACCAAGTAATTAGTTACTTTTGAGACGCAACATCGCCAGCAGGATTTTGTCCTGTCTTCACCAAGATTCAAGAATGGCACGATTCAAGGAAATGTTTTGTATGTCACTATGACTATGTGTAGTCTGGTACATGATACGCTTGTTTCAAGCGTCCTAGAAACCCACCTGTTGCTAGGATCAGTCGCGATGCAGTTGTCATGGATCACGTGCATCCAAAACACGTGCATGAACAGTGCGAGTGAACATTATGAAATCAGGAACCAGAAATTATGGGAAAGCATCATCAGCCATTCAAAAATAATAACCCATCTAATAATATCTCTGCTTTCTCTTCCTGAACTAAATACGTGTGCAAGTAGCTGGCACAGAGCATTCACTTATTCGTAAATACTCGGCTAGTTTCTACCTCTTGCAGACTGAGAGCTGTGTAGTGTGTTCAGGATGGCTTGAATTCCCTCAGTTAGTCGTGGATCAGCTGACAACTCATACGAACTTCTGCCAATTGACCAACCATGGCGTTCAGGAAAACTTTTCAGATTGCTGAGAAGACTTTCATTCAAAGCTTTCCCAATCATATGGCCAAAGGTAAGGAGGGTGAGGTTATAGTTGAACTAACCACTTGGGGATCAGAAACGTTTAACACATGTATATTTCTAGTCGAACACAATCCTATCTACTATCAAGAGTTCATAACCCAGTTCTGTTGGTCGCCGTCTCTTTAAAGGCTTTAGAGTGCTCAGCTCTTTCTCAAACCGTCTGCATTCGCCACAAAGAACAACTGATGAGACACACGTCTCCATTGGCGCACTGTGGCCCAGTTGGAATAGAACTTTACATCCGGATGCGTCTACTCTCGCCAGCGGAAAACTGCACCGACGCAACTTTGCTGGCTGGAATTGGATGTGCGGTGCAAACCTCTTATCATATTCAACTATTCCGGGGCAAAATTTTAGTTGACAATAGTCATGACTCAACATCCGGTGCAGGAATGGAGTCAATTCCGCCAAGCTAGGTGGGCAATGTCCATGCTCAACAACTTCGCCACAGAGTACTTCGAAAGTGAATTGCCCATCACTCTTAATCAGCAAACGGGTCAAAGGTGTGGGGGTGTCCTCGTTTCTAGACAGATGGACAGCTCGATGAGACCGCACTTCTGTGACAACCTCCGACTCGGTCGAAAGAAACCCAACATGAAGTTCGGAGTACTTCGATCCTAGCTGCTCTATGAACGACTTCACAGCCTCCTCGGAAACGTGATAGTTAAACAAAGTAGCCTCACTGCTCGATGTGGAAATTTGGATGAAGAAACGCGTCGGACGTCGGTCCTCGTTTAGGAGGCATTGGCAACAGATATATACCAACCAAGTAAGCTAATTTCAAGGTCTGGGAGCTACTAAGAACACTATCAACAACACTACTGGGAGCAAACAAACAGCTTCTTTGGCCCTCTGAACCAGGAAGTTCATACTTCAAAGTTTCTTTACTCCGGTGCTTGGAACCAGGGAGTAGTACAATGGTATCAAGAGTCCATAACCCCAGGCGAAAGGGCGGCTTTGGGTATACGGATTACGGGTTCATACACACTTTGGTGGTTCGCGGCAAAGTTCAAGGCATAAAATCATGTTCGTCTCGAGTGAATTTGACATAAAACCCAGGGCAAAGCAGAAAATCTTCAAGCGCAACGAACGTGTACGTCATTTTTGACGTAATGTTGGAAATCCGCCGTGCGGATCCCCATGTACAGAGTTGTACACTCTTGGGGTTATGGACTCTTGCTACTATTTGTACTTCATACTACTTACTGTTAGTAGTACAGTGTACAGACCTACTTCTCCTTCACGTACACACGGACGTGTATGCAGTTCATTTCATGCACGAGCTAGCTGTGCACTTCATGTACAATATCATCGATGCCGGGTAACCAAGGTACTAATACATTAACCAGATAAGTGAGGTCCAATAAGTAAGATTGGACTGCGCACGCTGACCACGACAACACACATGTGCTGTAACTATTTTCAAAGCACTGTGCGCATCATCCGACAACAGTAACGATAATGAAATGCGTGCATGCGATTATTATGCTGACAGGGTCAAGCGCAAGCGTAGGCATATACATGTACATGTATCTCATTTGGGTACTGTTGTCCGATGATTCACGTGGTGCAATCAAACTTGGAGTTACAGCCCAAAGCAGCCGTCTCGTCGTTTTCAACTTGTGTTGGAAGGTTTACCTTGCGGGTGTAGAGTACAGAGCAGTGGCAGATCCGGGGTGAAGTCTACTCCGGCATGCACTGGCTGTTGGTAACCACCCAGGAGAATGAAAGAAAAGTCAGGAGGAGTCTGAGAAAGAGAAGAAAGACGTGTGTGACCATAATCGTCGGGAATCGAACCCGCAACCTATCGATTGGAAATCGCTGCACATACCACTGCACCATATGGGACATAAAACACACACCCCCCCCCCCCCCCCACACACACACGTGCGCGTTAATACTGCGCAAATGTAGTCGCTTGCTTTATGCAGAACTTCACAGGCAGTGGGGTATGACTGACACACTGGCTGCAAGCTTCCTCGCTCTCAGACCCCATGTGTGTTAGGTGCGAGGAGGTAGCCTCTTGCGCCTCTCCCTGGATCTACCACTGTAGAGATAGATGTACACCAATTGGTAAGATAAAGAGAGGAGATATTAAAGATGGCTCTGGTGTTTTAATGACTTCTGTCATAGGGTGGCTCCGTGAACAGTGGAAAGACGGAAATTTGAACCATAATTACAGTCAACTTCGCTTATAACGACACTCGGCGCGGCATCAAAAAGGTGTCCTTATTCGCGAAGTGTCGTTATACCCGAAGTCTCATCATTTATAATATGTATTACAGTGGGATGGGACTTTGCTCTGGGCATGGAAATTCTGTCGTTATTCGCGAATTGTCGTTATATCCGCAGTCGTTATTAGCGAAGTTGACTGTATAGGAAAGAGAGAAGGTTCCGGTTGGAATATGTCAAAACTCTGAGTTTCACGCCGCGCCGAGGCAATCATCAGACAGCTGATTTTTGGGCTAATCATTATACTTCTTGTCATGTGTGAATCTTGGCGCTGAATAGTCTGGTGGTGGGGACTTTGAGTAGATCAGTGTGTGTGTGTGGAGGGGGGGGGGGGGGGGGGGGGAGGGGGTGTGCTGAGCACTGACGCGTGATGATTGCCTTGGCATGAAACCCTGACTAACTGAGTTACGACATATTTCAATCGGAGTCCTCTCTTTTACATATGAAAAGCTCTGCCCTCTGCCCATTGAGCAGTTTTCCAGACCTTTTTTGTGCGGATCATAATTATGCTCATTCCTTGCCTATTTTCCTATTTGTTGTTCTGCCCAGGTTTGCTAGTACTGCAGCATCGATCTCCACACATTGATGGAGTGTTCCTGGTGCATGATGCTAGGGTATCCTCTTATGAAAGCATAGGCCGTTATATTCAGGATGCTGATTATGTTCTGAACAGATTCATGCCTTTGCAATATCAAGTAGGCGATCATGAGACATCAGCTGATCGCCTACTTGTGCATGAAACTCAGAGTCACAGCACTTTCTTCCTCCTTGTGTTGTTGTATTAAAAGGGTCGTCGCAAAAGGGTTTTTTTGTCGTCCCCGAAACGCACATCGTTCATTTCGTACTCGGACCCCCTCCCCTCCCTCTGAAATGAACGCAGCTTGCTATGCTGGACGACAAAAATCGCATGCATGTACAGTGTACGGTGTTGATCGACTAGCGGGTTTGGCTCGCACCCCCTCCCCCCCGAATGATGTTCGTTTCAGGGACGACAAAACTTTTGCGACAACCCCTAAGTAGCTCTGCCCTTGGGTATGGAGCACTCTGTTGGACAGCCTGGAACCTTTCTGTTTAAAAAAATAAATATTGCTAGGATGTCCTGAACCTGGCTCTCCCTATGTAGTGCTTGTATGTCCTTAACCTGGCTCTCCCCTCTCACCACTTAGATCCCATTGTCTGGGTACAGTGACAATGTGTTCAACTGTCTTCAGGGTATGCCACTGCTCCTGATCTTGAACAAGGCTGACTTGGTGCCAAGAGAGCACCTTCAGGTATGGCAGTGCTTACATGATAGTTGGACCTGTTCCCAAATTGTACACATTCAAACCGGAGGCTCCCTGGATTTAGGCCGAGGCCTGTGGAAAATCCGTAAATACGAAATACGCAAGAGGTTGTTGTGGAATTATCCACCACCAGACCAGCGCAAGGATATAAGTTGGACTATAATTATTAATTTCAATTCAAGAAAAAAGCACGACCTCGACCAGGCCAGAAGCAAGAAGAACTGAACACAAGATATTGAAAACCCTTCTCCTCAACAAGCTGCATCACGTACAACGGAAAACAACTGGCTGCACCAGCGCGTGCATCAGCGCGTGCACCAGCGCGTGTACCAGCACTGCACCAACGTGTGCACCAGCGAAATCAATATCGAAAGTACGTATCAATCATTACATTACGTACAACATGCGCAAGAGGGTTACTCTACTTCACCTCTCCCCCTGGTGGTATGCCAAAGAAAATACCACCACAAAAACTAAATAGCGCCACAAAGCAAAACTAACGGAAGCGCTGAGGGGGTGCAAGCGAACCACGCTGACGGAGGCCATATGGGCGAAACTGATACGGAGCAGGATCATCGGCAGGGGTTCGAAGCGGCACATAATTAGGATCACGGGGATCAAACCGAGACCCAGCATCAGGGACAGCACCCGCAGCCGGCACATCAACAACAGCATCTGCAGCAGGCACATCAGCAACAGCATCTGCAGCAGGCACATCAGCAACAGCATCCGCAGCAGGCACATCAGCAACAGCATCTGCAGCAGGCACATCAGCAACAGCATCCGCAGCAGGCACATCAACAAACACCTCAGCACCAACATCAGGCTTCAGCAGTTCAACATTCACCACTTTCTCACCACCACCAGCCTCATTGCGAATTACCACAGTAGAGGGGGACACAATGTGAATGACCACCCAGTCACGCTCATAGGGCGGCTCACATTTCTGGCGACGATGGGAACGACGTAGAAGAACGGCATCACCAACGGCGAACAGACAGTTATCATCGTCAGACTCAACAAAGTCCTTGGAGGACAGCTCAGCTTCCACAAAATCACGGATCCGGGCAGCCTGGCGTTCAAGATCAGATGGAGTCCGGCCCAGCCCAGGATTAGCCGAGAAGAGCACACTGGTGGGCTCCCAGCCAAGCATCGCACGCATAGGAGAAATCTTGAGGACAGAGTGCGGACGAATACGGTAGAAATACAATAACACGTCCAGCTCAGATCGCCAATCATCAGCCTCATCCAAAACCTTCCGAATTAGGGTGAGGAGAGTGCGGTTAAATCGCTCAACAGATCCCTGTGATTGGGGATGACGCACGGCACCGTTGAGCACTGTCACACCAAACGTGTCAAACAGCGATGACATCACGGCGTTGATGAATTCCGTGCCATTATCACAGCGGACCACTCGGGGCGGGCCCCACCGCGTACACAGGCCGACAAATGCCTCGGCCACTGATGCCGCGTCATGTTGACGGAGCGGAACCACCTCCACCCACTTGGTGAAACTATCCATGCAGACGAGAACACAATGGTACTCTCCACTCTGATCGACGCCCAGTTCCAGAGTATCAATTACTACAACACTCCATGGGCCATCAGCCACCACAGGGCGACTGGCCTCCGCCGAAACGCCCTTGGTTGGGCTGGCAGCAGCACACGGCGAACAGTGGCGCACAAACTGCTGACATTGGGCAGCCATGTTCGGGAAATAGCACTTCGAGCGGAGGAAGCGCCATGTACCCTCCCAAGACGCATGACCACAGTTCACATGAGCAGCACGAACGACATCGGACTCGAGTGAACTAGGAATAACAGGAATGACGACTGCATCATTGGGCGGCAACTTCACACTTCGACACAGCATACCATCATGGACTACGAGCTGTGACTTGACCTTGACAAACGCAGGATCAGTAACTGGGTCACCATCGATGACTTTCTGGCGAGTCGAAACAATCCGAGGATCTGCATTCTGAGCAGCAGATACTCTGTCCAATGAGAATGGACCAACGGTCACCACCGCAGCGGTGACGGACGGTGCAGTCCGAGCAAGGAGCGTCTTGCCACATCGGATCCAGCTGCTGGGAACACGGGTCAATTGATCCGCCTTGTTCTGCTGACTGCTGATCCACTGGACCTTGACCGTCAAGCCCGTGACAGCGACGAGATCAGTGATAATCTGGAGACGGCGCTGCACAAGTACCTGCTGCAGGCCGCTGACGCGAACACGAGACACATTGCCAAGCACCGATTGCAACCAAGCAGCCACAGTCTTGGAATCGGTGAATAGCGTGAGCTCCTTCACTTGCCACTGCACGGCAAGGTTCAATCCCTTGATCACGGCGTCAAGCTCAGCGATGTTAATGTGTCGCCGGTCGTCCTTCTGCCGCAGCCAGCAGCCATCCTCGACGATCATACCATCGGCCTGAATGACAGCACCATGTGCGATGTCCGAAGCATCACACCACAACGACCACTGTGCGCCTTCAGGAACTGACCACACACCTTGCGCAGGGTCATCGGTCTGCAGACGGTGAATGACTTCCGCACAACAAGCGACGACTTCATGAGACACTGGATCATCCCATCCAGGCTGAAGGCTAGACAGACGCTTCAGATAACTGCACGCTGGGCGCAGCCAGGAGCCGACGGGATAGTGGCTGGTCAGCTTGCCACACCACTTGAAAATCTCGCGTCGTGTGATGGCATCGGGCTGACAGGTCGGCATGACGTCACCACGACGCTTCCACCTCACTTGGCCATCTGCAGACTCTGACAGCTGCAGACCAAGTACCCTAGCAGAGACGACTGGCTCCGCTGGCTTGGTGGGCAACCCGTACTGCGACAACTGATCGGTGACAGCACGCAGACGAGGCTTCGGAACATACAAATCGTCGACATAGTTGTCCACATCAGCATACGCACGGAGGACCCACTTGACGATTATGTCCATGAATTTGGGCGCAATCGATAGACCGAAGCCCATCCTCTCCATTGCAAACAGCTGGCCCTTCCAGACGACCGTTTGGAACTTGGCGAGAGCTGGCGCGATGCGGATGTTGAGGTAAGCCTTGCTGATGTCCAGCAACACGTGGCTGTCGGCGTTGCCAATAGACCTCCACTGACGCAACTTCTCTTGGCAAACAGGCACGTCCAAACCTGGATGCGACACAATCAACTTGTTGAGTTGCCGGTAGTCCAAACACGGGCGGACAGGGGTGGACTCCTTGTGCGTCTGGGCCACCGCCAACAAGGGCAACACAGCACTAGGCTCACCATGGACTGCTTGGTCATGGGGTACCAACCATCCATTGCGGATCCACATGTCCACTTCCTCGCAGAACTGTGACTCCTGGTCTGTTGACAGGCTATGCCGGGAATATTCACCAATGCCTGACCCGACTGGACACGTGGGGGGTTCGTCTTTCCATGCCCACGTAAGCTCCCAGTAGCCAACATCAGCGCGCCAACGAACTGACCCATCCGCAGTGGTCAGAATGACATCTTCCCCGTCATGCTCCACGGTAACATGGCGTAGCAGCTGAGGCGAATCACCATCATCACTGCGCACGTCCGAACTGGGCACATCTGCGGAAGCTGAAGCTGCTTGACCGAAAGATGCTCCGACGAGCTTGGAGTCCGCGTACTTGAGGTCGACTCCGCCATGCTGCGATATCAGGTTGAGGCCCAGAAGCACATCCGCATTCACAACACTCAACTCCGGAACAATTGATACAGACACAGACGAGAAAGGCAGAAATACCGTATCGTCCACCCGCTCGACATCCAGAACAGCCGAGCCCAATACCTTGAGTGTATTGCCGTCAACGGTGATGATATCAGGCGTTGACGTCGTCACCTCCAGTGCCAAGTCCTCTGCCAACTGACGAGACACCAACGTGTGTGTTGAGCACGAGTCGATGGCAGCAACACAACGCCGAAACGCCACCGCATCACAACGCTTCACAGGCAAGAAGATCCGTGGCAACGCTACTGCGGGCCCATCAATCTCCGACGCGACGCAGACATGGCCGACATCCTCACTCGCAGCTGCTCCAGCACACCTCTTCCGCTGGGGGCACGCACTGCGGACGTGGCCTCGCTCCTTGCAACCATAGCAAACAGGTTCGCCGGATGCTGGTGACTTAGGTAGCTGCGGGCAATTCCGCTGAATATGGCCGACCTTATTACACCGGTAACACAACACAGACCGCTTGCTAGGTCCGCTGCTACTAGACGACGTCGCTGCAAATGTCGCAGAACGTGCACCCTGTACTGGTGCAGCCGACACCTGGGTTGCAGAAACCAACACGCGAACTTGATCCGCACACTGATCCACAGTCATACAGTGCAAGGCATGCTGGAGGCGCACCTGACATGCCAGCACCTGCGGAATGCCGAGCAGAAACTGCTCCAGGAGCACTGGGTCACATGACTTCCCTGACGAAGTGTCACGCGCTTCCACATGACCACTCTGGCGGAGAAACCTCCTCAAGTCGGCCAAGTAGACGTCAACGCTCTCTCCCCGACGAAGAGTTCTGGCCACAAACTTCTTATACGCCTCTGCTGGCGTGATGCAGAAAGCGGCTCGGAGCGCACCATGGACAACCTCCTCACTGGTCTGCTCGACGTCCGGCAGCGAACTCCAAACAGTGAACGCGTCCTTGTCTAGGAATAAAGGAAAGTGGTCCATTCTTTTAGCTTCCGACGTCCATTTCTGTATCCGTGACACCACGCGGAATTTCAGCAAGAACACTTCCAGGTCGTCATCTCCTCCACGATACGGCCGCAACAAGGAATGTCCAGCAGACGACGCCATTACTACTGAAACAGGCAGTGAAATAACAAAATTAATACTCTCCGAGAACCTAACCACAAAGCGCCAACGGTCCACTCAAAACCGGGTTTCGGTACCACGTTGTTGTGGAATTATCCACCACCAGACCAGCGCAAGGATATAAGTTGGACTATAATTATTAATTTCAATTCAAGAAAAAAGCACGACCTCGACCAGGCCAGAAGCAAGAAGAACTGAACACAAGATATTGAAAACCCTTCTCCTCAACAAGCTGCATCACGTACAACGGAAAACAACTGGCTGCACCAGCGCGTGCATCAGCGCGTGCACCAGCGCGTGTACCAGCACTGCACCAACGTGTGCACCAGCGAAATCAATATCGAAAGTACGTATCAATCATTACATTACGTACAACATGCGCAAGAGGGTTACTCTACTTCAAGGTACACAAAAGGAAGTAAATAGGGCTGTTTTTTTGTTGTTACTTAGAGTTTCATGGCAAAAACCAATCATCATCATCAGCCCTATTTACTTCCTTTTGTGTACCTCTTGCGTACTACGCTCTGCCCATTCCGGGCATTTGAGCACTATTGCAGGTTAAGGCACACTGCCTCCTTGTAAATACGAAATACAAATGCAAAACTGGCACAATGTTTTTATGAGCCCAGAGGGTCAATTCTGTTCCCTTAGGCCCTCTTCAGACTAGGTACAAAACAGCCTATAAGTCACATTTACGTAGAAGTTTCCAAGACAACAATAAGGCCGCATTCACACTACGCAAAAGCAACTGCCTGCAAAAGTATGTTGAAGGCGACTTGAAAAAAAATCTGTTCACACACGATATGCGATGCGCGTCACGTGATGCACTTTTTACGTTCGCCCTGACGAGTGTGTCATACTCCACATTTTCTGGCGATCTGAATACACATCAAATTTTCGTTGATCGCTCTCAATTTGCCGTGGTGATATTGCAAGGAAATCCTTCTTTGCTGACATGGATCGCCATGCCCGTGACAGACATTGGCAGATAGTTGCCACAGCTCTTGCCATTTCTCCTTCTTTTTTCCTATACATGTATCTCTTGTAGTGATCGCGGGCCTTCGTTTTCAAATTATCCACCTTGATGTGCACACTCGCCGCCGTGAACATGACAGCCTTGACGCCGACGTGCTGGACGTAGTCATTGAGTTTGGATGCGATCTGACGCTCTGCGACAGATCGCTTCATCGTAGTGCCACTTTTCGTTCGCTGGTATTCGCCCCAGAGCTCAATGAGCCGACACTCCAGATCGCCGGTGAACAGAACCTTTGGCATTTTGAAAATACTCTAGAACCAGTGGAAGAAAAATACAGTTTTATGCTGTCGACTTCTGCTTGAAAGAAAAAGTTGCCTTGTACAGGGGTGCCGGAGTTGCAGAAACCTTTCAGGTAACTTTTATAGTTTCGCGCCAAATTACCTAGGTTACCAAGGAGAATGGCCTGAAAAATGGTCTATAACGCACTTTTTCAAGTACAGTCAGACCTCGCTTATCCGGTCCTCTTTTATCCGGATCCCTCGCCATCCGGAAGAAAATCGTTGGTTACCGATTTACAGCATATGCCATGCATACATACAGTATGCGTGTTCGGTTATCTGGTTCCCTCGCCTATCCGGATATTTTTGTGGAAAACGGATGTGTGCGGTTAAGCGAGGTCTGACTGTAGTGTGAATGCGGCCTAAGAATCTGGCGGGAAGCCTAAAAAGTTGCCCAATCCTTTCAGGCAGGGTGCGAACCCTTGTACAAGGCAACTTTCCTGCATTTATCGTACTTTCTCATCAGGTAGTTGTACAAACGTACAGACTTTGAACCCGGGTACGACTGCCGGCTGCTTTCACACATCCCAGGTCCACTGCGCAATAGCGTAGGGTCGAAGGTTGCCTGTATATTGCATGTAAAATGTGTAGTCTGAATGCAGGCTTGGAAAAATGTTGCCTTTTAGGTGTTATGTGATTTTGTACTGGATGTTCTATGTACGTAGTCTGCAGAGGGCCTTAGGCTGCAACCACACTAGGTACAAAATCACGTACAAACGGCATTACAGTAGAAATCGTCATGCTGACGCGTGCGAAATGCAAAATGCGCTTTGTAGGTTTTCAGCAACTGGCGCACCCCTGTAGAAAGCCACGTTTGTCGTTTTCGTCGTTTTCGCGCTCCTTCTCCTGTGTACAACTTTCCTTTTGTACCGGGTCATCGTACATAGCATCAGCATCAGCATTGGTTTTGAATTTCCCGGTCTTTTCCAGCGCATGGCACACGCCACACGCTTTGGTACGACAACGTCACGTGCTGGTCGTGTGAAAACGTCATCTATGCAGACCGAAAAGTGTAGTGTGGTTGCGTACCGACTTGTACTGAGATATGCATGACAATTTGTACTGTGATTTTTACGTAGTGTGGTTGCGGCCTTAGTTCCACGCCTGCATTCAGACTACACATTTTACATGCAACATACAGGCAACCGTTGACCCTACACAATTGCGCAAGGGGCCTGGGATGTGTGAAAGTAGCCGGCAGTCGTACAAAGTTTGTACATTTGTACGACTGCCTTGTGAAAGTACGATAAATGCAGGAAAGTTGCCTTGTACAAGGCTTGTCAAGGGTTCCCGCCCTGCCCGAAAGGATTGGGCAGGTTTTTAGGCTTGCCGCCAGATTCGTGTAGTTGTCTTGGAAACTTCTATGTTAATGTGGCTTATAGGCTGTTTTGTACCTAGTCTGAAGAGGGCCTTATGTCTATGTGTGTATCTTACAGTCTTAGTTTCTGTTCTTTCTTTTTATGAACAGAAGACTAGCAGAAGTGAAGAGCCGTGTAATGTGTATGCATACTATAGTGTAATGTGTATGCATACATGCACTATATCTGCAGAATCCAATAAAGTGACGATACTGAGAACCTATATGACTGAACAGAAGTAGCGATGTTGTGGGCATGTTACGTTACTGCTGAACCCCGGCTTCAATCAGAGCCGGGTTTCAAATTCCCATAGCAGGGTACTACTAGTAATAATAATAATAATAATAATAATAATAATAATACCACAGCACGCGTACAAAGGCCAAAGAACAATGCATGAGAATACACTGAAATTAAGCCAAGTCCGCTTCTGTCTCCAGTCAACAAAAAACTCATCCATAAACAATGTCTGATCTCCATTTCGACTTGTCTGCAGCAAATGCTCGTGCTCCTTCTAGGTCGCTGGCATTCTTCAAAGGAATGTCGTGCCCTGCCAGGTCCTTCATGATGGTGGTAGGGAGAGTAGCCGCGGGACAGCCCCTTCGTCCACGTGACCCCGCTTGAAAATAGCAGGACATCGCAAGGCAAGGGGGTGACTACTACTAGTAGTAATCTGATAATGGAAGGTCCATTGAACACCATGCAGGCAGAGTACAGTGTCCCGAAACCTGTGTGTATCTACTTTTGTAGGGTACCACTTCTGTATGTGTTATACAATGTAGTCCTGCCGCCATGTATTGTATCTCTCTCTCTCTCTCTCTCTCTCTCTCTCTCTCTCTCTCTCTCTCTCTCTCTCTCTCTCTCTCTTCTTTTCTCTTGTCTTCTCTTGTCTTCTCTTTTTATTTGCTGTTGCGTTTGTGTATAGCTTGCTATGGAGGTATTGGAGACTCGTTTGCCGGATGTGCCAGTCATGACTAGTGTTGTCAGTCAGCAGCACAGAGGTGGTGATAAATATGCCAAAGATGTAAGTGCTGTACGACATGTACTTGAGAGTATTGTTACCGGTATGGTAATTATTTTTACGAGAAGTAGAAGTAGAAATCAAGTCAACTGCTAGCATTATACAAGCCATGTGTGTGATAATAATTACTTGTATCCAATGCTTCTCGCACCATCTTGCAAGTAGATATTGCTAGACCTCTGCGATCATTGGGTAGTAAGTAGCTCTGCCCTTGGGCATCAAGCAATATGCTCGTATTTCCTTAACCTGGCTCTCCCCTCTCACCTCTTATATCCCATTGTCTGGGTACAGTGACAATGTGTTCAACTGTCTTCAAGGTATGCCACTGCTCCTGATCTTGAACAAGGCTGACTTGGTGGCGCGGTTTTCCTGCCGACTTGAATTCTCACTTGACGGACTCACGACTGCCATCCAGAGCACACAAGAAGTCCATTGAACCATCCACTCAGCAAGCCTGCAAGAAAGCACCACTCTCGAGTGAGAGTTTAAGCCGGCAGGAAAACCGCGAGCTCCCATGTAGGGAGCAACACACAATTCCCCAAGTATCGCCGAAGTTGCACCAACCTCTTCTTCACACAGGTCTTTTATCTGCTAAAAAAATAAACCTGAACGTCAAAAGGCATGAGGGCAAAGGCAGTGAAGTTTATCGTTGGCCTTGCCATTACTGCAATTTACTGGCCATTAGTTTGCCACCTGCATCAGCATTTCTGCTGAAAAGGCACCAGTACATTTAGATCATGTTTTGCTCTGCAGGCCTAACTTGTACTGTTAAATCCATAAAATCACCTGACACTTTATTCAGTCTCTGTGGCTACACATATTATTATACTTTAGTCCATTCGCCAAATCGGGGTGCCTGATACACTAAAACTATGTGAAAAGACCATACTTTGTGGAGCTCATATAGCGCCAAAGCCAGTCCTGTGTGGTGCACAATAGGTTGTTAGCGATATGTAGAGCATGTGACCATCACGTACCGTATTATCTCTAGTATAAGCACGGTCCTTTATTTTTTCAATTTACCTCCGCCCCGTGCTATTAATGGAGACGTTCCTTTATTGGAGACTGTTCCATTATTATTTCAACCTCATTTCAGAGGCATGTCAGACACACACATTTCAGGGTTTTTTCGCCGGTACTGCATTTCAGAGATAATACGAGTACATGCATTTTACCAGGTACCGATAGACACTGACAGTGTGCTTATAATGTGGAGACTGAGCACTTTATTTTTTGAATGCCGCTCCAAGGTGTTCTATTATTGGAGACGTGCTATTATTGGAGACTGTGCTTATATTAGAGGTAATACGGTAGTACGTTGAAACAACTTAGTACGTTGAAACCACGAGAAAATCCCGCAAGAAACCCCACGTGGTGGGCGTTGTGGCAAGGTTGTGTCTTCGTCGAGTGAAAAATGGCAGAGGAAGGAAAGTCCTCTGACCGAACCTGCCAAGAGTGTTTTTGCTGATGTAAACTGCTTTGAGAACAAATTCTGGCACAGTGACCGCAACGACAACGTCCGGAAGAAGCTAGAGGAGCAGGCTCTTGTCCAGTTGCGTCCAGACTGCCAATTAGATGATCCAGGAGCTGACCTTTCCGAAGAAGATTTCAATCTGAAAATATACTTTTTGCACATATCTTGATCAATTTTCACCATATTCGCTTCATATTACTGTAGTAGGCTTAAAACAACGGCTATCATATTTCTGACCTATATAAGTCATCGACATCACGATCTTGAATAAGAATGAAGCGAGACTGTGAAAAACCCTCGGGCCCAGGTTTGGTGAATGGACTATAGTATGCTCTTCGACTTTTTTGAGCCAGGCCACCCTGAGGAACCCCGGTATGCCGTATTGACTACCAATGTGTCAGCCCATACGCATGTATACGCCTGACCCTGGGCTGTCATCACCGCAGGCTTGCGTGCATGTGGACTGTGAGGGAACATGCACACACACACACGTACAATGTCAATACCTTGTTTGTGTGTACGGTGTGCTCTTTCTGCGCCTGTATTTACTAGTTGCTGCCGGCCATGCTGAAAATCATTGACATGGAAAAAGTGAGACAGAAGCGTGCATCCCACGACGAGGTGAGAAATTTGAGAATCTGTTTTAATTGCAGTACTGGCGGGTGCTGAAGAACTGGGAGGTCAGCAGCGTCGTAGCCTAGGCCATTCTTATGTTTATGTACTATGGTCCATGCAAAGTGGAGTCGCCGCGTATATAATGGTAAGCTGTGCTTGGTGAAATTTTGGCCTGTTTGTTCTTCGGCGCTACGCTCTTCGGTGCCCGACAGTTCTGTAAAAAGAAAATCTGTGATCGGGGATAATAAGTTAGAAGTAACTCTCTATGGGGGTAAGTTGTTCTATTAATGGGGAGGGGGTTAGCACAGCCAGTACGTTTTTATAGTGCTTTACTACCTCACTGGTCATTTTAACATGTACTCATCTCTGCCTAGTACCAATGAGTATCGACTGTTGCTGCTATCATAGGACAAACTACAGTTAACACACTCTCCACATACAGGCATGCACCCGGCTCAGAACACATTGTTTTCTGGTTGGCATATCAGGGATATTGGGCGGAGCAGCTGGCGTGCATGAGAAAGACAGGTCGGCCTGCTCTGCGCAGGAGCTGTGACCCGGTGCACACATAGTGTGTGTGAGAGAGAGAGAGAGACAGACAGGTCGGCCTGCTCTGCGCAGGAGCTGTGACCTGGAGCACACAGAGTGTGAACGAGAGACGGTCGGCCTGCCGTGGGCAGGAGCTGCGACCGGTAGTGATTGAAATGAGCCAGCTGCGGAGATAGACTGCCCTCACCCGATATAAGTATATTGACAAGAGTTGTACTGACACTGTGATTGAGGAAATTATGGTGACAGTGACGGAGAGATAGTGATCCCCAGTCGAATGGGGTTGGGAGGGAAGGGGAAATTGACAACTGACGGACAAACCAGTGAACAGTCAAGTCGTCGGAAAGCAAAAGTGACAAAGGAGTCTCTCTTTTCTCTTTCTCTCTCTCTAAAGCAAGATTTGGAAAGCACGCGTGGGAGAGTGGCGCGCGCTGCGCATGCGCATGTATAGCAATGACATCATAATCAGATGCATGATCATCAGACTAAGTATGAGTGGTAGATGTTCCACATTCGTTAACTGGTCTTAGCGCACACGCTAAACCACCATAAAACCTGTCAAGACGACCACTCGGATAAGGCAACCACTTGTCCTAGACGACCACTCGGAGAAGGCAACCACCTGTCCTAGACGACCACTCGGATAAGGCAACCACCTGTCCTAGAAGACCGCTGCAACCAGGACCTAGGGATGCTATTTCCAGTCAAATGACCCTGGATAAGGCGACCACCTGGTGACAGAGACCACGTTTTGAAAGCCCCTTGAGCGGTCGTCTTAGACAGGTCTCACTGTATGTTTCAAGAGTATCCAGACCCTGCCATTTGCCTTGCCGGATAAATGTGGGTGATTTGCAGAATTTGAACTGTATGTTTGAACTGTATGTTCTGCAGCCATTTCCTCATCAGCCCGGTGATTCTGTGCTACCAGTTTTGTCTGTATGCCCACAGTTGGCCCGTGTGTGTGTGTGTGTACGTGTGTTGTTGCTGCTGCTGCTGCTGCTGGATGTGTTCGGGAAATGATGTGTCTATACTCTGCAGGACTTCTACATACGTCTGGTGGTGGCCGGTATTCCTAATTGTGGCAAATCATCAGTGATCAACGCCTTACGGCGGATGCATGCTAAACGAGGTCAGACATGTGCCTTGTCAGACGTGTGCCTTGTCAGCTTGGCCAGTACAGAGCATTGAAATTCCCTGTACCTTTTACAAAATCCTGTAGAAAACTACATTGTTTTAGCTGCGGGATGTTCTTCACTGTGGCAGTTTAACTGCATACTACAAATACATTTGAGCATAGACTTGGTATGCTGTTTTGACAATTCTACAATGTAATGGCTGCAGCCAAGACCTTTGGCCTGCATGTTGCGCTTGTTAAGGCTCAATAAGGAGAAAGATTGGACTTGTGACCTTTCTAAGTATGTTTCAGGACGTGGGTTGTTCCCAGTTTAGTTGCATGCAGAACAGACGGCTCACAGATACAGTACAATGCACTGGTGATATGCTGGTGACATTGAGTTGCCTTGTGTATGTTTCATTTTCTTTTCTTTTGAATCAAGGTCGTTTGGTATAATGTGTGTGTGTGTGCGTGCGCGCGCGCGCGCGTGTGTGTGTGTGGTGTGTGCGTGTGTGTGTGTGCGTGTGTGTGTGCGTGTGTGTGTGGTACATGGGGCATGGTACATGGTGTGTTGGTGCACGTGCGCATATGTAAGCGTGTGCATGCGTATGTGTGTGACTGTGTGTGTGTGTGTGTCCCTGTATGTGTCCGCTTATGTGTGCGTCTAGGTGCTGGAACCCGTTCTGGGCGCATCCCTGGTATCACAAGAGCAGTCATGAATGAAATCATCGTAAGATACTGCTCATATTTTAAAAGTTCTATTCACTGCAGTTAGACTGTCACGCCTTTTGATCTACTCTCTTTACTGGTATCCGACAATTGGATGGTGTAGTAAGGCACTTTTGCACGAACACGGTTTCAGTGAAATGTTTGTTTTTTCAAAATCGTCGCGGTTTTGCCTATCGTTCACGTGGAGACAACAACTTTTCAAGACGGTACAGAAAACAAAAGTGCACTTCAAAGTGGTCTGTCGGTCATGCATGGTTTCGTATTATCCTGAATTCGTCCAGGTTAGTACACAGTCATGTACGTGTGGGTAAAACATTTCGACACGTTTTACGTACCATACAACTTACATGCCATTATTCGAGTCTGTACCATGGCCCTTCAGTGTGTGGGTCTGTGTGTGTGTGTGTGTGTGTGTGTGTGTGTGTGTGTGTGTGTGTGTGTGTGTGTGTGTGTGTGTGTGTGCGTGTGCATGTCTGTGTGTGCGTGCGCGTGTGTGATTTCAGTACACTTTTATGCTCACACCTGTATCTTCTCATTGTTGTTATTTGCCCCTGTGCTCTCCAGGTGAATAGGAGTCCCCAAGTGATGCTTGTTGACACACCAGGTAAAGATGTCTGTGTTCAGCGTTCACTGTTGCCTTAGGATTTTGTTACGTGTCCAGCGAATACACATGTGGAATGTGTGTGTGTGTGTGTATGTGTGTGTATGTGTGTGTGTGTGTGTGTGTGTGTGTGTGTGTGTGTGTGTGTGTGTGTGTGTGTGTGTGTGTGTGTGTCTGTATCGCTGAAATTATGCCACTTCCGGAGAAGATCGTTCGCTCTGTAGTTTGTCTGCGTTGGTTGTGTGTCACGTCCCACACCAGCTCTATCTAGGAAGGTGCCGTGCGTGCTTTTCTCCGTGTGTCACTGACTGGTGGCATGCTGTGTGACTGTTTTCACAATAGGTATCATGGATCCTTCAATTCCGAATTCTGAAGTTGGCTTACAATTGGCTCTAGTTGGTAAGTCCTACTGACACTGATGTTACCGTATGTCCGCACCTTTAGAGCCATGGCGGTACAATACTAACAAGCTTACAGCCCAGCAGGAAGGGTGAACAAGTGGATTTAGATTGAAATTTCTGTGCGGACTTTGACTTTTATGGCATTGCGCAGTGGGTGGGTCATTTTGCATCTAAAATAGCTAGGGAAGTACTGTAAAACATGTAATTTTAGGTGTGTTAAAATTTCGGTATCGGGGACCTGCCAGGTTTCAGGTGTGATGTAGAATTAGGTGACCAGCTTTCCCTTCACATACTGTGCATACTCCAGTGTCTTTTAGGTGTAAATTAAATTTAGGTGCTGGTTTTCACTACCGAAATCACTGAAATTAAAGTTACACCGAAAATATCGTGTTTTGCAGAAGCGGTATTTGAAATATAAGACCATGGCTTTAAAGGCGCTGACATACAGTATGTACAATGTGGGTTGAGCTGAAGTCCATAGCCCTTGCAAGTGGGGCCTCACACATGCGCCACAGTCATATGACGTGTTTGTTTTAGTGATGAAATGGGTACCTTGTAAGCTATCGGGCGGGCCCCACTACCATCGAGTCAGGTTCCGGGTACCCTGGCGTACAGCGGCTGAATGCAGCCAAATCCATGCACCTGTGTGCCGCAATCCCACCGCATTTACTGTGGCTAGAACAACACATTACTAGTACACACACGACATCCGCTGCAGTGCACTGACTGAGTGACACTGGCTGGTATGTTTGAATGAAATACTAAGCAAAGGACAAGAGCTTCCTGAGTATACTTCGAAGTACTACAACTAGCAGAAGTAGAACGAAACTCGAAAGGGGTAGCGGTCGTGTTCCCTTGGTTCAGGGAGCCTTACGCATACCATAGATGTACTGATTGATCGTGTTTCTTGTCTGAACTGCTCACACATTTCCTGTTTAATGTTGGAGTGCGTAATTTGTTTCACTTCCAGGTGGAGTATCCGACTGCTAGGAAGCGGGCTCTCAGGTACCCAAGCTACTTGTTTCACCACTAATAATTTGTGTCTCCCATGCTCTACCCACGCAGGGACGATTGCTTCCAACAGAGTGGATCAGAGACTACTTTGTGATTATCTCTTGTATCGACTCAACAAGCACAAGTGTTTTCAGTGAGTTGAGAAGTTTATGTATTTTTAGTTCACGTTGGCTTTGTTGCTGTTGTCATCACTCATCACCATTGTGTATCATTGCTGCTGCTACTTGTTTGAAATCTAGCTTTGTTGACTGCGCTTGCAGTAGCGGTGCTATTTGACTCGGAGCTCTCTCTCTCTCTCTCTCTCTCTCTCTCTCTCTCTCTCTCTCTCTCTCTCTCTCTCTCTCTCTCTTCTCCTCATTCGCTGTATTCATTATTTAGGTATGCCCAATTTTTGGGGATGGATGGACCATGCGATGACATTGAAACTGTTATGGTTGCGATTTGCAAGCGCCTTGGTCACTTCATGCCAGGTAGGTCTGGTAATAAGATCACAGAGTGCTGTAAACTGCCTAATAGTCGCGACGGATTAATGTTCCCTATTTTCGCGAGATTAGCGTAACGCGAATATTAACCAGCGCGAAATCAAGCTTCAACAGTGGGTGTATGTAGGTGGCCCCGGTGCTTCGCGAACTTTTGCCATCGTGAACTTGCTGGTTCTAAGAAATCGCGAAATGTAGTGACGCGAATATTGGGCGGTTTAGGGCCGGGTTCCACTGCGGCTCCGCTGCACTTGGCTGCATGCAGCGGAGCAGCGCGGTTCCACTGACACTCGCCACTCGCGGTACCGCGGTTGTGCTCCACTTTTTTGATGACGTTTTACCTGCCTACCCGCGCGAAATCAAAAAGATCCTCGTCATCTGGCCTGCGCAACGCATTAAAATTTGAATTTTAGAATTCTCGCGTACAAAGCAATGAAAAATACGGGAAGCAGGTCGAGCCGCGATCGCGGCTCGCAGTTTTTGATCAAGAATCATAGCGAAAGCTCGCGGTGAGCCACAGCCTCGCTGCTCCAACTCGAGCCGCGGTCACTATGGTAATGATGACATTTCAAGCCGCGGATGACGAGCAGTGGAGCCGTAGTGGAACCCGGCCCTTACAGTAGTTTTGCTGCTGCATCAGAACAGTACATGACTTCAAATACAATGATTGTATTTCTGGTCTCGATCTCTTCTTGGGGTGTTGAACAGTGCATTCCTGATCCCAGTGTACTCACATGCATTACTCATACCTTCCATATTTGGCAATGCGCAATGGGCTTATTTGAACGTGTGTACCTCTGCCGAAAGGGGAAGAGTGAACCCTACTAGTTTGGCAAAGCGAAAATGTCACTGGAAGCGCCACTTCCACTCTTATAGAAGGACGTACAGAGATGAAACTTTCCGAAGCTGTAGTCTTCAGGTTTCTGAATGAAATAGTATTGATCTAAGAAGGCTGCACCAGTGCACCAGCGAGTTTGGGCACGATGGCACTAACCCTTTATCTATCTACATTGTATCTAGAATTCCTTGTTGAGGTATTCCTGGTTTGTTCGCCTCCAACGCAACAGCTGAAATTAGTTACTGTGGCATTCCTATTGAGGTAAAGTTTTACAACACAGGCTGAGAACAGCAAAACCAACAAAACAAAGCCAAGCGAGTAGAAGTGGCAGCAACTACTGACTCCCACCCGTACTGTAGCTTGAGCGTATTCAGCCAGCTACTGTAGCTTGAGCGTATTCAGCCAGCTACTGTAGCTTGAGCGTATTCAGCCAGCTACTGTAGCTTGAGCGTATTCAGCCAGCTACTGTAGCTTGAGCGTATTCAGCCAGCTACTGTAGCTTGAGCGTATTCAGCCAGCTACTGTAGCTTGAGCGTATTCAGCCAGCTACTGTAGCTTGAGCGTATTCAGCCAGCTACTGTAGCTTGAGCGTATTCAGCCAGCTACTGTAGCTTGAGCGTATTCAGCCAGCTCAATGAAAAGCATGACACATTATACATGCATGTGTCTTGTTGTATTGTGCCAACCGTAGTGGACATGAGCAATATGGACAGTGCCACAGTGTACAGCGAACGACTACAGTGCGTTTCAAAAATATAGACGCATGATTTCAAGAAAACCGTTAGGCCAGCATCTATACAGTCAACTTCGCTTATAACGACACTCGGCGGGGCATCGAAAAGGTGTCCTTATTCGCGAAGTGTCGTTATACCCGAAGTCTCATTATATGTATTACAGTGGGATGGGACTTTGCTCTGGGCATGGGAATTCTGTCATTATTCGCGAATTGTCGTTATATCCGCAGTCGTTATTAGCGAAGTTGACTGTACCACATGAAATCTGTGATCACTTTGTGCATAAAAATTACGAAATTGGGCGTTTGCTATTCGATCGCTTAAAAATCTATATGAGAGTAATTGCGGGAAGGACCTGAGCAATATTCAAAAAAAATTCTCAAAAAGCTCCAGCCAAATTTGAAATATTTCAAAAATACCATGCGTCTATATTTTTGAAATGGACTGTAGTAACAGTTCCTTGTACTGACATTGCATTGTGCATGCAATGCTAGTGCCTTCCAGGATCTAGCATTGCATTGTGCATGCAATGCTAGTGCCTTCCAGGATCGGACAATGCCAGAACATGTACCGTAAATACCGCGAGAGCGCCCCATTAACTCGTCCTTTCGTGGTCGAGCTGTGGTGGTGGTGTCCCCTGTCTGTAGGTCCTATAGCACATACATTGTACACACATTGCACGCTTTGAAGTCAGTCCGTACGCAGTTTACCTTGGAATTCCGCACAAGAACATGCTAAGAGTGACCTTAGTACACAAAGGTTCTCACATCGTACAAATTCAGTTGCACTCTGCCATACGATTTTCCTTTCCCTGGCTGTAAAATCAAACATTAGGCAGTTTACAGTAAATGTTCAGTCAAACTGCCCATCTAGTATTGTAGAACTGTAGAGTTCACTGACTCCTTCCTAATTTCAGCAAAGGTGCATGAATTCGATTTGGAATCTAGGACTGACGGAGTACTGCAGCTTTCTCGTTTGGACCTGCAACTCTAGACGGCCCGTGGATCACTTGAAAGTTGAAACGGTGTATTTTGAGCAGATACTTGCTGGACAATCCTGCTCGGTGAATTCAGGACTGATGGATATTAGTACAGGTGTACGTGGTTACTGTGCCATGCTGCATATGTTCACTGCTGTGGCATGATGGAGGCCCACAACCCCCGGGTGGTTTTGCCCCGGACGTTATCTCACTGAACAGCAACACTCTTTGCCTATACGTGTATGTTCCATCTGTGTGTGTGCCCACAGGGAGACGCCTTGACTACCACCGCGCTCAACATTGGTTCCTGGATCGATATCGGAAGAACATGCTGGGCCGATTCATCTACGACCTGGAGCCCGAGTTGGTTGAGGAGTACGTGCAAAAGAAGAAGCTAGAGCGCTTGGAAGCAGCGCGACTGCGCGATCATCGCTACATGGCAGATGAGGAGTGGTGGAAGGGTACAGGTTTAGCAGCCAAACTGGATCCCATATCTCAGGTGAGCTACCAACTGGACGGCTCAGTTTCTTTCGGAGCCAACAGTGCAAGCGCACCCGCGCAGGAGACCAATGTTGATGCTGCGTGCGGCAGCGCCAGCATGGCTGGTGACCAATGTGATGAGTTAGGTGACAAAGCAGATCATGACACCGGTAACGATAACCAATGTGATGATGGCCTTCCGGCTAAAGGCGAATCTGACGTTTCTTGTGGGGCTGCTGCTGCTGCTGCAGCAGAGGGAGCGCCCTTCTCGTCCACCAAGCCCTCTCCTGTCGAAACTTGTCTATAGTTATCGTGCTCCATGCACATATTCCTGTGCAACCGTTGAGCTAGCTGTGACTATTATTTTGTGCTTGCATTCTGCTTTTCTATCCGCTGTAAATATTGGTACGCTACTCTGCTACTCTGCTTCTCTTGGAAGTTCCTTCGCCTTTCCGCTCTGCTGTATATAAGATTGCTGTGTACATTCTTGCACTGAATCCCTGTTCATTCCAGTAGTAGTACTGAAATAGTAGTATTTATGAGTTGACTTTTAACCCTGCACACATGCACGGTGCCTGCTTTAACTCATTACGTAACCTCTGTCCAGTATGACTTGTAAAAAGAAAGAAAGAAAAGAAATGAAGAAAGGGTATACCTCGTCTAACCTTTGCCGTGATTGCACGGTTGCACAGTGTACTGCAGATCGCAGCCTTCATCAGTCTATTTCCTGTCCCAGCTGTAGAACCAGCTTGGATGACCGAGAAGCAACGCAGTGTGTGGATGTGACAATGTGCAAGGGAGAGGGGGGGGGGGGGGTATATACTCTTGATGATACTTGACTATAATCAGGTCAGTGATGGTACTGCTGCTATGGCTCTGTGCTGCACATGTGTTGCACACACAACTGCAGTGCCACCGGTATCTTGCCATTCTTGGTGGCCAAAGACTGAAGACTTTTTTTCAATTTTGTTACCGGTAATAGTATGTGCATTAGCCTTGCGAATTGTAATTTGTGCATACAAATAATTAATTTGTCAGAATTACAAGCCAGAATTACACGTGTAATTCTGGTTTGTCGATAAAGGGCGGGCAAGCAAGAACCGCAACATCAAAACAACTCTACTGTCCTAATGAGTCTGAAAGAGCGGAGAGTAAACTCTGCATGCAGTCTTTCGAGTTTGTCTGCTCAAGCCAAGTCAAGGCATAATTATGACACCAAGAGTAGATCTACAACTAACTAATACTAGTAATAGTAATACCAAGAGTACATGGGGTTATGTACTCTTGCTAATACTTACCGTATACATGACTGTACTCTTGTTCTTGATGACACGTAGGTCTACATCGTCATTAGGGAGGTTTAGTCCCACGTAATCCGTGGGTACTTTACGTGTGTGTACCACGTGATACTCAGTGACCCACGTACAGACGTTTTCTGATTCACGACATACCGTGTATGGAGGCTCACCCACGTTCCGCCAGAACGTGGGTGAAAATCAGAATGGAGCGCATTGTGCGACCTGTGAGGGTGCTCAGCTGAAGAAGTTTCCGAAGCACGAAATCAAAATATTGGATGAGCTTCTTAGGCCCGGGTAGCTTCGTCTTTGACCAGGTTTGGGCCTTTCGCTTCATGCTTTTGTTTGTTCCGTGTGACTAAACACAACATTGCAACGTGGGTGCCATTCATCCACTTTACGTGGATCACCCACGTACGCGTTTCCGTTACCATGGTTACGTGGGAACTAAACCTCCCTAATGTACCAAGAGGAGATTTATGTACACAGTGTACTCTTGATTGTACTGCTAGCATGCTGCTATGCAGTATGCGCATCACAATGCATGCGTGTCTACAGCCATGCCAGTACAGCAGTACTGCACTGCAGATACTGGCAGGTCCGGCCGTGATGTCACACATTCATGTATGATCCATGATGACGAATGGTGACGTAATCTATTATTTTCAAACGTCCAGAAACCTGATGAAGAAGAATGATGATGAACAATCATGCTGTGTTGGAAGTAAAGTTTCGGCCTCTTTGTCGACGCGACGTTGTCCATGATGACCGACTAGTTCCAGCACATTCGCCATGATCCAGTCAAGGAATTTGCAGAATAAATTACCTGGTACAACTTTGAGAACCCAGTAATCAGTCAGGAGTGCGCACATGGGACGAAGAAGGTTTTGGCTATCCGAGCAGAATGGCGACGCAGCCCCAACCAGACCAATCCTTGAAAGGGCTTGTCAATAATCCCGGTGAAAACAACTGCTTTCTTAACTCAACAGTCCAGGTGAGCCATCTTGGTTGTTTTATGGCAGCTAACCTATGCTCTTTAGTGGTGTGAGATGTTCCCAGTGCACACACAGGGTGGCCACTCTGTGTTTATTTGTTCAGTTTTTTTTTGGTACACGATCTCCATTGATTGAATGTTTCCTGACACCCCATATCTACAAAGCTTGTAATTGTATGCAGTTATATGCATGTGTGTGATTATGCTTTTCTGATAGTATGTTTCCATCCTGGTTCCTCATCTTTTTGAACGAGACTGTAGCTGCAGCTTTCGTTGGAGACGTTAGAACATCGTTTCAGGATATTGCTAAGACGGCTGCATCGGCCACCTGACTCAGCCAGGAGTTGACGATGACAGAATTTGGCGCATGGAAAGCTAAGGCAAAGAGTCCGTATGGACGCGCCTTTGGCACGCACTTGAGCCTGTTCAGATGATGTCAAACTTCACGAGGACCTGCACATTTTCGAGTGGAAGGACATCATCATTAGTGGACCTGTGTACCAGTGTACTGTACGTGTTCTGTTGGGGACTCCAGACCGCGCGGCCGGGCAGCATACTTGCGTACATATCTTGACCTATAATTGTAGCACCTGTACTATGCCAGACTCCGGAATGCGGAGTGCAGTTGACTTCTCACTTCAGCCAGTTCGACTTGTGCCTGTCATCATTACGTCAGATTGGTTCACTGCACGTGATTATTATCGCCTGGCCCTAAACAGTGGCGTATGATTAAAAAAATACTGGTACCAGACACTTCTTGTTGGTTGACAGCATGTTACAAGGTGGAGGACCACTGTGTTCGGAAACAGTGACCTTACTACAGCCATCCACGGTTGGCAGAGCCCCGGTCTTGTGGATGGTTGCAGTAAGGTCACTGTTTCCGAACACAGTGGTCCTCCGCCTTGTATTATTAAACATGCTGTCAATCAACAACATGTTTTCAACAAAACAAGGTTTTATACTTCTTCTACAGCGTGTATGCAGATGCGGTCGGATGATATGCCCGGACATACCATTTTGCTGCACAACATGTCCTAAATACTAATAAATACGGCTGTATGCCACACAGCTTGGTGAATTATTCAGCGTGTGTGCCGCTCATTAGTAACCGTGCATATGTACATCGGTCGGAAAGGCATGGTAAACAGGAAACGTTCATATCATTACCATTCTTGACAGCGCCTGAGTGATTGACGCATATCGAAGTGGATCTCCACCAGCCTTCTCCGTTCTAAAGAAAGCCATGGCCCGCCAGTGCATGTCAGACGCAGTATAGTCTTTAGAAGCCGACGTTTTCAATTTCTTGACCCAGCGATGAACTCCCAAGATTTTTTCGCCAAACAATAATTTTCTCAGCGAACCGCACACAAACCTTGCATTTTGGGCACTCCACCGCTGCGCAATTATCTCTGCATCTCTCATACTCTAACCAAACTAAGCAAACGAATGTTGAAAGGTCCTTATCACACTCAGCTATCCTGGACTGATAAAGGGTATGTAGTAGTACCATCTGCAATGTGTCAGGTCTTGTAGAACATAGTAGTCTTGTTTGATTTGCGGTGTTTGTGCTCAGGTCCTTTGGCATCTGCCATTGTTTCGCAGCAGTCTTGCTAGCCTATACGGCCATTACTGCAACTCGGCGAAATGTGTGTTTTGTGCGCTAAAGGTGAGCCCAGGGGCACTATTGTAGTATGCGTGCAAACTAATCACAGATAGTCACACAGGTGCCTACTTTGAAGTACTAGTACAAGTTGTTTAGTAGCTACATCAAAATGTGCATGCTTCATTAATCCATGTACATGTAAATCGACAGCAGTTCACTGAGCTCAGTAAATTGAGGTCGAACCTCAACATGGCCGCACACTAATACTGGTCTTGACCGACTGGTTTAGGTAACAGGATTAGCAGGCACGTTAGAGGTACATGGCTGTAGGCTTATAGTGAATCTGATGTGTGCGGCGCTGTTTTCGGTGCTGTGTGCAGAGCCGTTTCCAGCAAGTGCACGTCAAGAACGGTGTTATTTGTTTCTTTATTCCCGAAGCTGTGCAAAAGACGTTATTTCATTTCAAATTCTGCAGCATGAAATCATCCATCAAAGGGGGGGGGGGGGGGGGGGGATCCAATGCATGGTAGCAATGTACAGTGTTCTGTGCATAGTGGATTTATGCATAGTAGATTTTATGCTATCTTCTCAATTCAGACGCTGTTCATCCGACTCGAAAAGGTCGATCGGCCAGCAATTCCTCCGGATGTTCTTCGCCGGGCTATGGCAGATGCTTTCGATGTAAGTCTGGCTGCTGTTGGGTAGCATGGTGCCTATCTTTAGTAGTGCTGGTGTGTAGTGTGCCAGTGACAGTGTGTTTGTAATCATCAATGGCTCGTACTGCAAGCCATTATGGTTTCATCTGGTGTCCATCTTTTTTGGCTTTACCGTGCTGTGTCCGAGTGTCAGTTGCGTGAAAGACTGTTCTCTCTCTCTCACTCACTCACTCTCTCTCTCTCTCTCACACACACACACACTCTTTCTCTCTCTCTCTCTCTCTCACTCTTTCTCTCTCTCTCTCTCTCTCTCTCTCTCTCTCTCTCTCTCTCTCTCTCTCTCTCTCTCTCTCTCTCTCTCTCTCTCTCTCTCTCGCTCGCTCTCGCTCTCTGGCTCTCTCTCTCACTCTCTTTCTCTCTCTTTCTCTCTCTCTCTCTCTCTCTCTCTCTCTCACTCTCTCTCTCTCTCTCTCTCTCTCTCTCTCTCCTTTGCAGGCGGATGATCGGTTTCAGTTGGGAGTAATGGACGATGCAGCTGAGTGCTATGTATGTTCTTGTTCTTGTTTTTGTTCTTGTTGCTGCTGTTGCTGTTGTTGTATGTTGTTAGGCCATGCCTAGCTTTTGGTTTCTCCTCCGTGCATGGTTGATGGTACAGCATGCATCCCGGTCTCGTATGGCCGCATTGGGCGGGACTATCTAGTATCTATGCATAAAAGGCATAGCTGGTCAACTGTACAATGGCCAGTTGGAAAACCTATTTCTGGCCTTGATCCGGCTATTTATTGTGCCCTACTTCTATCTTATCTTGTCAGACTTGGAGTCAAACAGTCACACATTCAAGTACAGTCTGTATCGGCTATAGCGTACCCTTTTGATTTCCGTGATTTTATCACTATAACCGATGCATCACTATATGCGATATGATCGATTTTTTTCGAGCGACACATGAAAGGCAAGGGAATACTTCCAGCATGGCGTTTTGACAAATGAGCATGCTGCATAGTTGACAGTGCCCGCATTTCCATAAAAAATTCTGTTATGTACATGTACATGTGTCACTATCAAAATAAGCAACGTGAAGAAAGTAAAAAAAATAGGGCCTTTGATATTATTGCAACATGTATTTTAAAGTTATCACTATAGTCGATTATAATGTAGTGTGTTATGCATGTTTTGATTCTATGTTGCCATCATAATATCCGATATATCATTACATCCGATAATATTGGTTATAGTGATATTTGTACAGGATAAAATACGTTTTGCTTTTGATATTTCGTACCAATATCACTGTAGCCGATATATTCTTATATCCGGTCACTCTATAGCCGATACAGACTGTAATGTGGTTTGCGAGAATAAGGAACGGGGTGCAGAAGGAAGTCGGGGGGGGGGGGGGAATGCTAATTAATGCTGTCCGTTGTAATCCCATTCTGTTGTGTGTTCTCTTCTGTGTTACCTAGGAACATCTACTAACACGTCTTCATTATCACTTGGCACCTGACCAAGAGGAGAATGCGTGTAATCAATCTCACTGCATCACACACTCAAAGTGCTGCATGAGCATATTTGAACAGGTGAGTGTAGGTCACGGGTGGACGCACCTTCACTCATCCACTGCATTGTCTTGTCACAAACTCAAGCTTGGTACAACCGCCCATCCAGCTTAATATTATGGTATTTGGCTATTTGCCAACAAGGAACAAAGCGATATTTCGCTTTTTTTGCCGACCGTATGTTTGGTAATAGAAGTATCAAGTATTGTCTCTGTCTCTCTTTCTCTCTCTCTCTGCGAACACGCACGCACATACACATGAACACACACGCACACACACATACACCTCCCACTCGCATGTCTTTTCAATATCGATGTCCTGAAGTAGTGGAGTGACTGACATACTACAGCTGTGTATATACAGCATTTGATATTGTGTGTGTGTGTGTGTGTGTGTGTGCGTGCGTGCGTGTGTGTGTGTGTGTGTGTGTGTGTGTGTGTTTGTTTGATTAATTGCGGCTTGTAGAGATGCTGCGGGTGCGGCGAACAATCTGAATTGATGGGCTTCACGCAGATCGTACAATATATCTCTGCCCCATCTGTAATGTAAGTTCCAAGGCTGCCCTGCTGTACTCTGCACTCTTCAGTTTCAGTATGGGAAGAAGAAGACAACTGCATGCACTCTCAGTGCTGTTTGTGTGGATTTGTGCGGGCGGGCTTCTGGGCCGGCAGGTGGGTCTGTGTGTGTGTTGGGGGGGGGGGGGGGTGTTGTGTGTGCGTGTGTACCTAGCACCTCCTACAAGCAATTTTGTCAAGTGATATCCCAGTCACTGTACACATCGAGCCATGCAAAGCGATTGTAATGACCTTGTGAATGTATGCGAGGCCGTCCGTCCATGCATCTCTGCAATGGACATTGATCCAGATTTAACTTGCTGAAACTGTACTTTGAGCATGCATGCATGCATTGCACAAACTAAACATGCTTTAGGACCACACGGTTTTCTTGCCTTTTTCTTTGCTGCTCTGGCTTGCAGGAAAGTCGCTCTGGAGAATACAGCGAGTCGCTTGTCATTCGGCAGAACTGTTCGATCGGCCATGGAAGCCTACGGGAAGCAGCCATGTTCATCAGTAAGAGCTGGAGTAGGCAAATCAGAGGGTTTTCAAGTTCTACTTGTGCAAAGTCTTTGTAGCCTGGCAGTAGTGTTTTGCAGTGCATGTGTTGCTTCTGTTGCTTCCATGTGAAGTCCCTGTCAGACTGCACCTTACTCTGAAATTTGAGTACCTACTTTACTTGGCATTCTTCTGCAAACAAAATAGGATTTATAGTAAAGAAAAAAGGACCAAGAAACTACAAGTTTCGCTATAATGTCCACTAACACCAGCAGTTACTAATAAACAATCAGCTCATGCGATAACGAATTTACCCTTGGCTCTCCATCCGAGTCTATTCTTGCACACCTGATGAGCCGCCCGTAAAATACGATTTGGTAGTGAAAGAATCATGCATGCCTTTGTAAGACCGAGCACGGAAGATTCCACCTCAACACAAGAGATGACATGTTACACCTCCTTCTTTTTTCTTTTTCTGTCTCTGTCTCTATTGAACACAGCGCTGTGGTGGAATGTCAACAACTCGTCAGTACCTCATGAACTCACCATCACTATGTACGGAATACTGAATTTGTGAAGCGTCTACTCTACTTTTAGTTTGTGCATTGGGTAAATGTACAGAAGCTATGGGTGTGCAGTGAAGTGTTTGGACGCCTTCCCTTGCCTGTCCTGTGCAATCACCGCCTTCCATACCGATATGGTGCACTGCGTCTTATTCAGCATGAATGTACTGCTGGTTGTCGTGCTCGGTCAAGCTGTTCCCGTGCACCTGGTTGGCAGACTACAACACACAGTGCTATGTTGTGTTAGCCAATATTGGAGCTCAGTAAACCGGGCATTAGACTACTTCGCTGATCAGGGTCTAAGTGCAGCCAAGTTCGTACACATGCACACTTAAAACTTTGCAGCTGGCGCTCAGTTACACCGCTGGTTTACTCTGCTTATCCACCAACGTTCATCATACACGTGCTTGTTTTGCGTGTGTTTGGTTGATTGCAGTGTGCCTTGGAGTGATCTGGAACTCGGATAAGCCCAGTGTCGCGGAGATCATGTCGTTCGTATCTGCATTGGATTCCACCATCACTCTGAACCATGTATGGACACGCGTGTAGCTGTGTGTGTGTGTGTGTGTGTGTGTGTGTGTGTGTGTGTGTGTGTGTGTGTGTGTGTGTGTGTGTGTGTGTGTGTGTGTGTGTGTGTGTGTGTGTGGTGTGTGTGTGTGTGCGTGCGTGCGTGTGTGTGTGTGTGTGTATGTGTGGGTGGGTGGGTGTATGCGTGTGTGTGCGTGTGTGTGCGTGTGTGTGTGTATATGTGTGTGTCTTTCTTTTCTTTTCTTTTTTTCTGCCAGTGCATTGGGTACTGCATGACAGCTCTAGCCTGCAACGGGCCGGCTGAGATTGTTTTCGTTGGTCGAGATTATTTGCAAGGGACATCCATGCTGTTGACTTACCTGTGCATTGCATCTGCCTGATCGGCTTCAAGAGTACAGTCCATCAGCGCTGCAGTTTGATTGCTGCCACTAGGCCAGGGCTGGACTTGACTTGAAAATTGAACTGAATAATCCTTTGCAGTAGTACGTGTGGTCCTAGTCTTCGGGACTATGTACAAACCAGGTATTGGAATCTTGTAATACTAGATTGTTGCCGTCTAAATGATGTCTGTTCACCTCTCAAGTGCATGTGTTACTTCCTGGTTGTATGTGTGTGTGTGTGTGGTGGTGGTGGTGGTGTGCGTGCGTGCGTGCGTGCGTGTGTGTGTGTGTGTGTGTGTGTGTGTGTGTGTGTACACTGGAATGCTGCATGTTGCTTTGTGCTTTGTGCTCAGATCTTCTACAACGTGGCAGATGAAGCGGCTGGCCGCAAGAAGATGAACTTGGTTGGCATGGTGATGTACTATGGCAAGCACTACAGCTCCTTGTTCTTGTCAAACTCGACCAAGAAATGGACTTTCTTTGACGACTCGCATGTCAGAGTGGTGAGTTCTACTCTAGTATTGCTTGCAGCAGTGCAGCAGTACAGCAGTACAGTTGGTGACTTGGTACATGTCAGCCTTGATTGATAGTTTCCGTAGTTCCGCCTTGTAACATGCTGCCGACCATCCAATTGGCAACTTGGCATAAGCTGGCTGACCAAGTAGTAACAGAATCAACCATTTTTGCCGTACAATTTTTTACGGTTTGAAACTACTCCCA
Organism: Sycon ciliatum; assembly: GCF_964019385.1. Taxonomy (NCBI): domain Eukaryota; kingdom Metazoa; phylum Porifera; class Calcarea; order Leucosolenida; family Sycettidae; genus Sycon; species Sycon ciliatum. The sequence goes on along the minus strand of NC_088643.1, from coordinate 75,898,562 downwards.
GCCCAAGGCATCCTGTTGAAGAGATATTGAGCATTTTGAAGTCCCCCCCCTTTTTTTTAAGTGACTTGGAAATACTAATATTAACTCTGGTTCTCCTGCATATCCCTGATCTCTATGACTGTGTGCTGTGTTCTTACACACTGCAGCTGGGCAGTGATTTGGCATGTGTCAAAGACCTGTGCAGACGTGCTCACTATCAGCCACTGTTGTTAGTGTATGCCGATCCCAACGCAACCGCTGTCGACTTTGAGCATGCACCGGAAACAGTCATACAGATGACTCACAAGCAAGAGCAGCGTGCTCTGAAGCGCCTGCCGTTGACGAGCGATCGAGGCGGAACCCTGCGTCGCTCTCTGAGCTTAATAGGAAGCCCGGTGAAAGGAGGTGGGTGCCAGCTGCTCTAGACTAGATTGCCTGGTTTGACTTAGCAGATAATAAGTGTGTGTATGTGCGAATGGGTGTGTGGGTGTGGGTATGTGAGTGTAGATGGGGGTGTGGGTGTATGTGTGCTGGGCTTCAGTTGACATGTGCAACTGTGTCATTTATTGCGTTGTGACGTAATGAACGGGGACCCCAGCGTTGATAACACAGGTTGGAGAATTGCGGCATTCACTATGTAAGCATAATTATATGTGTGGCAAGTTGTTCTTAAATCCAGCATCCTTCTGTGTGCTGTTGCACCCTGTTCCCACTCACGCACCGTTTGGTGCGTAACTGATCTTTATCTGTATCGCCGCTAAACAGTTTATGCGAGTTGGTATGAGTCTTAGTTTCAGTCTTGTCTCGTGTTGTCTTGTCTTGAGACTATCTTCTCTTCTCAATAGCGATGCCGGGTGCTTTGTTTGTGGTTTGTGGGTTTGCCAGTAGTGCTATCTCAGTAGTGCTATCTCAGTAGTGCTATCTCAGTAGTGCTATCTCAGTAGTGCTATCTCAGTAGTGCTATCTCAGTAGTGCTATCTCAGTAGTGCTATCTCAGTAGTGCTATCTCCAGTAGTGCTATCTCAGTAGTGCTATCTCAGTAGTGCTATCTCAGTAGTGCTATCTCAGTAGTGCTATCTCCAGTAGTGCTATCTCAGTAGTGCTATCTCAGTAGTGCTATCTCAGTAGTGCTATCTCAGTAGTGCTATCTCAGTAGTGCTATCTCCAGTAGTGCTATCTCAGTAGTGCTATCTCAGTAGTGCTATCTCAGTAGTGCTATCTCAGTAGTGCTATCTCAGTAGTGCTATCTCAGTAGTGCTATCTCAGTAGTGCTATCTCAGTAGTGCTATCTCCAGTAGTGCTATCTCAGTAGTGCTATCTCAGTAGTGCTATCTCAGTAGTGCTATCTCAGTAGTGCTATCTCCAGTAGTGCTATCTCAGTAGTGCTATCTCAGTAGTGCTATCTCAGTAGTGCTATCTCAGTAGTGCTATCTCAGTAGTGCTATCTCCAGTAGTGCTATCTCAGTAGTGCTATCTCAGTAGTGCTATCTCCAGTAGTGCTATCTCAGTAGTGCTATCTCAGTAGTGCTATCTCAGTAGTGCTATCTCCAGTAGTGCTATCTCAGTAGTGCTATCTCAGTAGTGCTATCTCAGTAGTGCTATCTCCAGTAGTGCTATCTCAGTAGTGCTATCTCAGTAGTGCTATCTCCAGTAGTGCTATCTCAGTAGTGCTATCTCCAGTAGTGCTATCTCCAGTAGTGCTATCTCCAGTAGTGCTATCTCAGTAGTGCTATCTCAGTAGTGCTATCTCCAGTAGTGCTATCTCAGTAGTGCTATCTCCAGTAGTGCTATCTCAGTAGTGCTATCTCCAGTAGTGCTATCTCAGTAGTGCTATCTCCAGTAGTGCTATCTCCAGTAGTGCTATCTCCAGTAGTGCTATCTCAGTAGTGCTATCTCAGTAGTGCTATCTCCAGTAGTGCTATCTCAGTAGTGCTATCTCCAGTAGTGCTATCTCCAGTAGTGCTATCTCAGTAGTGCTATCTCCAGTAGTGCTATCTCGCTGGCCTTGTAAATGTATCATTATATGTTGTTGGTTTGACAGCATGAAACAAGATGGAGGACACCGTGTTCGGAAACAGTGACCTTACTACAACCATCCACGGTTGGTAGAGCCCCGGTCCGTTGGGACCATCTGAACCATATGGGTGTTGAGCCCGGTTCTGACCCTCATTATGCTAGGAGAGTTTTTAGACTTCTCCTAACGTCAGTCGTGCATTCTTTGATTGCCCCTAAAATCTCCCCTAGCATAATGAAGGTCAGAACCGGGCTCAACACCCATATGGTTCAGATGGTCCCAACAGACCGGGGCTCTACCAACCGTGGATGGTTGTAGTAAGGTCACTGTTTCCGAACACAGTGTCCTCCACCTTGTTTCATGCTGTCAAACCAACAACATGTGTGAACTATAACAAGGTTTATCTAATACTAGTACTGTGCTAGTATTGGGTTATCTAGTATGTATCATTCTGTACCTGTCCTTTAAATTTGGGTGGGCGAGGGGCAATGTATTTGTTAGAGTTTGTGGAACTGTTTCATAACCAACGCCTTCATTGTGTTGTGTGTGTTTGTGCTCCTGCCATTTTACTACCATAGGCTCAGGCCAGGCCATGACTAAAGCATCCCAGGCAGAAAGTGTGCCAGAAGCGGCTGTTGTGACGGACTTGATTAACTTGGCTAGCTTGAGTGACTCTTCCAACTCTCAACAGAAACCACAACAGCAGCAGCAGCAGCAACACTTGGTGCAAGCGCAAGTGTCCGCCACTAGTAGCTCACAGGTAGCAGCGTCTGCTCCACCCTATTCCACTCAGCCAAGTGCTCCACACCACACCAGTACTGTCAGCTCTGCTGCACCCTGTTCTTCGTTAGCCTCCCCACCCCGGCAACGACAATCACACGGAGCATTCAGCGAGGAAGATCAACGGCAAGCGAGAGTGTGGCGTGATCAAATGAAAGGCAGCCCGTCCACGGGTGCCAGTTCAGGCAGCGCTGACTTAATCGTGTTCAATCCGGCGCCCCCTCGCTTTGCAGCTAATGGTGCACTGCAGGCAGGTGCTTATCCGACAATGTCTACTGCACAGTCACACGCCCCTACTGCACCAGTCTCTTCATCTGTTATGGCCGGCAGCTCTGGGCAGCGCAGTTCAGCACCTTATCCCAGTGGCCCGGGAGTGATGCCGCAACCAAGTGCTCAACCACCGCATCAGCAGTATAGCACTTCACAACAGCAGCCACAGCAACAGCAACCTTATGGCACTTCACAACAGTGGCAACAGCAGCAGCCACAACAACAGCGACAGCAGCAGCAACAGCGGCAGCCACAGCAACAACCGACTAAAGGCCCCTCACTTGTACCCACGACAGCCCGTGCAGTGGACCAAGCATCTGGTAGTACTGGCTCTGGCCAGTCTGGGCAACGTTATTCAGCACCCTATGCCAGTGCTATGGCCGCCATGCCACAACCGACTGCGGCTGTGGCTCACCAGCACTATAGTCATGCTCAGCAGCAGCAGCAGCCACCACCATTGCAACAGCAGCATCAGCAGCAGCAACACCAGCAGCCACCACAATTGCAACAACAGCATCAGCAGCAGGAACACCAGCGACAATTACAGCCACAGGTGCAGAAGCAGCAGCAGCAGCAACACCAGCAGCAGCAACACCAGCGACAAGCACAGGTGCAGCAGCAGCAGCAGCAGCAGCAGCAACAACAACAACAACAACAACAGCAGCAGGCGCGGGCAAAGGACCAGCCGGATGGGAAACTGCAGCGTCCGACCGCCAGCCCTTCTACACCACCACTGAGAGGCCCTGCAGATGGCCAAGCACCCAGACCACGCGCAGGTAAGGACTGCTTGTGTGCTGCTTGTGTGCTGCCTGTGTGCTGCTTGTGTGCTGCTTGTGTGCTGCTTGTGTGCTGCTTGTGTGCTGCTTGTGTGCTGCTTGTGTGCTGCTTGTGCTGCTTGTGTGCTGCTTGTGTGCTGCTTGTGTGCTGCTTTTGCTGCTTGTGTGCTGCTTGTGTGGTTGTGTGTGTTGATAACTCCTGGTAGTTACATGTAGTTGTTGTATTTGATAAAATCTCCTGTTACCTGCCAGCTTATGTGCACCGCATCTTTTTGCACGTGATCAAAAGTTAGAACATTTTGGCTGCAGATAACGTTCCGTGCATGTCATTCATTTGAAAACGTGTTTCTGCTCTTGTTGCTCATATTTTTTTATGTGCGAAAATCACATCACACAAAATCACGCTCAGAAGCACGAGTTGGCTGACATGTATACCCAGTGGTATCGTGTCACTGCACATTGTGTACAATCATGTAGAGGGGACGGTTTCAAATAGGACACCGGTTGCAAACCGGAACGGACTCAATATTCACTTTCTCTCTTGGTATTTTGATTAGAAAACATATGTCACAGTGAGACTACTATGTGTTATACTCCGAGCCAAAATTTCATGGCTCTGCGATGACCAGAAGCGCCATATCAAGCAGGTGAGTTTTTGACGTGTTGCTTCGCACTGCGACTTGGGTTTTACGACTTTCGAAAAATCAACTTCTTGTCGCAGGTAAACAGCGGCTCGCCTCTCGCCAATAAAGCACCGCATACCAATCAAAACTAATGGAAGCACACACAAGGCTTATTGTTACTCTATACTGGCCGTCGTGGAGCGATAGCAATTACCTAATTTCAGACCCAGAGTGAATTTGACGTGCACTCTAAAACGTGTCCGGTTTGGAGCCACCTCTGATTTGAACTTTTTTGAAGCGAAAAATTGGGCAACTTGGAGGCAATGGGTCAACACAAAGGAGTGGCTCAGTTCGATTGACTCCGGCCCCAGAGCAAACTTCAACATGCCAGTTTCCTTCCACAAACATATTTCGAGTGAAAAATCAACGCTGATGATCGGTTTGGGTCTATACAAATTTGGCTGTCAAAACGTCCCGGTATCGAGCCGTCTCCTCTACATGGAAATATGTTATGTTGGCAATTGTCGGCTGTAGTTGCTCACCATGAAGTGACCCCCGACTGTACACCAGTTAGGCATGTGTTGACCACTCGATGAACAGATGATATTACTACTGCTGCTGGTGGCATGTTCTATATAATGGCATGTACTACTCAGCCATGCCTTGCTTCCAGAAATCCCGAAGAAAATGCTTGTGTGCAACCACGCTACAGTCAGACCTCGTTAACCCCACACATCCATTTCCACAAAAATATCCGGATAGGCGAGGGAACCGGAAAACCGAGCACCGGTTATGTTGGATGCATCACATAAGCTGTACATCTGTAATCAGCAATTTTCTTCCAGTTGGCGACGGATGCGGATAAGAGAGGACGGGATAAGCGAGGTCTGACTGTATACCTGATTCGCACTGTGTCTGACCAAAAACAACACCCAACCTGCCCGTGTCTCCCAGAATATCTGCAGTGCCCTATCTGAGCGGTGTGCTCTCTCTCTCTCGGTGTTTGTTCTTCTTGCTTGTAGAGTCTCCTCGTTCGCTTGTACGCATCGTGGACTCTTATTCCGAACAGGCTGAAGAGCTGATGTTCCGATCTGCGCAGCTAGCGTCAAAGGGGGAGCTGGATGAAGCTGTGGAATGTTTGCGCAACGCGAGCCGTAAGTGCATGCATACCCGGGCCGTAGCTCACAGCACTTACTTACAGTCCACATGGCTGTGTAGTCCCTCTGGGGTGGGTACTGCGAATACTGTGAAAAAGGAAGGCCCAGGGTTGGCTATCTTCATAGTACAATACGCGACCTCTCTTATCTGGCCACCTGTCCTACCAGTACACCTCGCCTACCCGTACACCTCACTGAAAGGAGGCACCTGCCATACCCAGACACCTCCTGTTGTCCTGAAGCAGGTACCTGCCATACCCAAACACCTCCCTGAAGCAGGCATGGGTTACTAAGGTGTGGGTGTGGGGGGGGGGGGGGGGGGGGTGCTGGTGAATGCCATCTGTCTCAATCCTCAGCTCCTATTGTGTGTGTGCTAGTGAATGCCATCAGCGTTGGTTCAGTGAGCCCAACTGAAGAGAATCATGGTTTGTACAGGGCCTTGAAACTTAGTTGAAAGTGCTTGAACTTTTTCCGTGATGAGCAGGTCTGAGGTGTGTTTCATTGCTATGCTGCGTAACTACTAGGCTGCCCCCACCCCCCCCCCCCCTCCCCCCTCCACACCACCCTCTCCTCTAACTCTACCTTCTGTCTGTATGTGTGCATGCTAACAGGGATTATTCTTAGTGCAGCTGTGACGGCCCAAAGTGACAGTCAGCTCTACCAGAGTGTCAAGCAGCAAGCCGAGCTTATCGCTCAGAGTCTTCAATCTCTGGAGCGACAGCAAAAGAAAAAAAAACGGCCATCCGGCCGAGTGGAATCCGCGGCCAATGCTGAATCTGGTCTAAAACAACCACAGCAGCAGCAGCAGCAACAGTCACATACTGAGCCAGTTGCTGTTGAGCGTGGGCGCCCTGCCAATGCGCTGAATCTTGTGCCACCTGCAGATCGCAATCCACGTTCCCCGTCGCCTAATCAGGCCTCGCTGCAGCAATTCTTAACACGCGTTGGAGACTCATCCACCTTCAACACCGCACCATCAAACTACAGTGATCGCCATCCATCAAATACTCATTCTTCGAATGGCCACGCACACCACTAAATTTGCCAAGGACTCTACCGCCTGCGGATAATGTCTTGCTCTGCGCATGCGCATTTCCGATGTCTGGAGATTGCGCTGCATGTACTCGTCTGCGTGTCAGTGCTGATTGTGTCAACCATTGTCGTTCAGACAGGTTATTGTCATACACGCTGCTGTTCTTGTTTGAATCCTTCATTCTCAGTTGCTGCTGCTGCTGTTGTTGTTGTTGTTGATGTTTGTCGTGTTACACGCCATGTTCGTAAAGGCTAGCTAGCCACCACGACTAGCCTACTTGTTGGTGGTGTTCTCTGCGGAGTTTCATCACCCTGTGCTCGTCCTCGTGCACGTCCGCTGCTGGAAGTGGATGTGTGCTTGTCAACGTCCGGTTGTCTTGTGATCACTTTTTTCGTTATTGTTTTTGTTGTTGTTGTCTGGTGTCTATTTAAATTTACTCTCTAGTTGGTGTGTCCATGTTCTAGCCTGGCTGCTGTTGCTGCTGCTGCTTGTCTTTTGTGTGACATTGCTGTACCACCGTGCACAGCTTTGATTGATCTATCACTACACGTATGTGTGTGTGTGTGTGTCTGTCTGTCTGTCTGTCTGTGTCTGTGTGAGGTATGATTGTAATAAGTACTTCCCCCCGGCACATCCGAACCCCCCGTTTCTAGTCGAGAAGCAATCCTAGCAAGTAGTTTGTATGATTGTGATGTGTTTGAGCAAGCCGACTGAATTGTCTGGTGCTCCCTGGCACCCATAGTGGCTGAATTGTCTGGTGCTCCCTGGCACCCACAGTGGCTTTTACAGTATGCAAACACGTTGTGACTTCAGGACACACGCTGTATATGCTCACGTTGTATCGCGTGTTTGATTGCCTGAATGGTAGTGTACTTTAACTAACTCAACGTACGGAATTCGCTCATCTTTCACCTATTTCACTTTTACCATAAATTTCATCTTATCATACAACGCGAATCGATGCCGCAGCTACATACATACCTTGTCTCTTCTTGCTGCTTATTTGAACAATCCGTCAATGAACATATTATGCCTTTTGTGTATTTTCATAAAGAACCTTGATATAGTAGAGCGGACGCGCAGTCTTTATCTTGCACACAGACGTTGCTCTAGTTACGTCTCTCCCTCCCATCTCTCTGTCTCCCTCCCTCTCTCCCTCCCTTCCTCTTCATCTCTTTCTCTCTATCTCCCTCCCTCTTCGTCTCTCTCTCTCTCTCTCTCTCTCTCTCCTACAAACATGCACACACACACACATACACACACACACACACACACACACACATTGCCGGAGCAATAGAGAGGTTCTGCACAACGAAAATTCGAATGAAGTTTCGCGACAGGCCTTGCGAAAATGTGTACGAATTTTCGCACGAACTTTGTGTTCTGCACATTTTCGTAGTTTGCACGCGCCAAGTGCACGTACGACATGACCCAATCTCACGAAACTTCCTACGAAAGTTCATTTCGCGTTCCCTGCAAGTTTCGCGTCCAAAGTTGCGAAAGTTCGTGCGAAGTTTCTCACTTCGTGACGTAGAGCGAAAGTTCGTACACATTTTCGTTTTGCAGAACCTCTCTATTGATTGCAAGCAATTTTAGTTATGATAATGCTTGGATTGCACCAGTCAACAGCTTTTTGCTGTTCTGAGGAAATGGCCACCACTATCTATAGTTTGGTATTGCACCAAACAGGTGATTGAAACAGCTTTTCTGGCCAGCTGATGAACCCCTTTTTTCAACCCCTTTTTTCATCACCACCACCACCACCACACACACACACACACACACACACACACACACACACACACACACACACACACACACACACACACACACACACACAAACACACACACACACACACACACAAACACACACACACACACACACGGTGTGCATGTTTTGAACATGATCAATCCAAGGTCAGCATGTCAAGAACAGATACCTGGATACAGTGCGTGAGAAGTAGTGCCTGGTACACTGATGATATTGGTATCATGAATAGTATTGCACCTTGTAATGATACTGTAGTCACTGGTACAACATGAACAGTAATAATATAACTGCTTAGAATTGTGTAACATGCGTGGTACACGCACAATAGGGAGGTTTCGCTCTACGTAATTACGTATGAAAATCCGTATGTCGTACGCGCCGGGGAGCGAGGGCAACTTTCATACGTAAATCTCTCTACGGATTTCCGTAGGAAAGCTCTTTCCTACGTTGGGTCCTCCGTAGGACTTTTTGAAATATATTTTCGCATTTGTCCATGGCAACATTCAAGCCGCGCGAAACACAAGGTACACACACCGTACACCACGTGCAAAATATCATGGAAAACGCGGTTTCGGTTCATGGTGCATACGGTGGGCGCATGCAGCCAACGCGTCTCCAAAGCAACAACGCATGTTGAGCAGTCGTGGAGAAATCACGTAGAGCGAAACCCAACAGCTCTGATTTTCACGTATGAAAATTCCGTGCAGTTCATACATTATTTTCATACGTATTTCCGTAGAGCGAAACCTCCCTAATGTAAGAACCATACCAGTACTGGAGCATTAGAGCATTACTTTCTTATCAACTCAACAGGAAAGTTACAAAAATACACAGTGTGGATGGGGCAGTGTGCTATTAGCCAAAACCAGGGAGTAGTAAAATATGTACTACTCCCTGGCCTCATTGTACATCAGTGTGGACTTGTATTCAGTCTCGTGCTGGGTTGTCCTTTGTTCCCACCGTTGCAATGAACGCCGAAAGACGATACTCCGGCTCTTCACTGCCGAGTAACTGCTGCCGATTTTCCATTGCCTGCATTGTGCCGTGGGAATAAACAGGAGACGAGGAGCGTAAGTCATAGACTGTACCAGTATATACGATAGTACGGTACTTTGAAGTAGACGGTACAATTTCAAGTCAATGTAAAAGTAACAACATAATTATCTTTCAATGGATTCACACCGGTACTGTGACCATTGAAGTACTGAGAAGTACTCAACTAAAAATACTTAGCCTCCCCTTCACACAGTGGCCTACCCTTCATCTAATTGCCACCATGCCTTGACCCAGTGGCAGGTGCAAACCTCACCAGCGAAAGAGCAATTCTAAATCAATGAGTGCGCAAACCCGCACCTGGAGAGGTCCATACAGACACCAATAGACCAATCGTCTTTGGTTTGAAAGGACCCAGTCAGTCCCAAACGACAAGGCTTTTCAGTTTGAGACCATGCTCCTAAGAGAAACTTTAGTCTTTTACTTGCCAGACCGGCCGGGTTAACTTAAGTGTAGTATGAATCAGCACACTCGTAACATACATGTACTCGTTTCGCAACTCGCTAAACCTCTCTATTGTCTATTGTCTATTGTAGAACTAAAGGCATTCGCTTGACCATATGCATCTGAATCAAAAGTTGCATTCTCATACAAGTATTCCAATCAAGGCAGGCTAACACTCTGTCCCATTGCTCCACGGCCGTGCATGCATCATAATAGGTTCAACATTCCAACTCAACCCATATCACCAGCCAGACATTGTAGATTTTTGGAGACCAAACCAAAACATGCCATGAGGAGCGAGAGAGAGACGAGAGACGAGAGACGAGAGAGAGAGAGAGAGAGAGAGAGAGAGACGAGAGACGAAGAGAGAGAGAGAGAGAGAGAGAGAGAGAGAGAGAGAGAGAGAGAGAGACGGAGAGAGAGAGAGAGAGAGAGACCGACCTCTTCTAGATCTTTACGAGCTGCCTCCAGCTTTGCCCTGGGACTCAGGTGCTGCTCCTGGCGCTGCTTCATCTTATCCACATGCCGCTGGATACGTTCGTGCAGTTGTTTTTCCCTCTCCTCTCTGACACAGCACAAACATCAGTATTTTAAAGACATATTTCCTTGAGATTAACACGTCTCAACAGGACCAGCAGGATTGAAAATATACATGATCTAGCAAATGTTTGGCTAGCACAAACTGCCCAGCCATCCAGTCCAGCTTGGGTCCAAACCATTTCTGTGGATGTTAGGTGGGAGACACTTGCCTTTGCATGCCATTATCAGTGTATGGTGTGCAGTTTCGGAAACGGATAATAGGTTTGAATAGCCTATCAACACCGGCAATGCAACCAGCAGTATCAGACTAAACTGTGCAACTGCTTCACAACTTCTCAGGTGAAGCATCTGCCATGTTACTGTAGTGCAGTCTCCTCAGTGCATATTCAACGTGCGGCATTCAGTCAAAACTGACTACTAGTATCACTCACCCACTGTGTGTTTTGTCGAATCAGAAGTCAAATGAGAAATGTTTGCGGTCAAAGAGCATTGCCGTTTGAACTTCAACAATCGAGCAAACTTGACTAGCATCCAGTGAGCTTCCCAGTTATCCATTCTAGGCATGCATGCTGTGATGCATACTGTCATGCATGATGTCATGCATGATGTCATGCATGATGTCCTCATGAACTGTTTGTCCTACATGTACATGCACTTACTGGTGTAATGTCTTCTCCTCAAGTGATAGACCCTTGACGGAGGACATTAGCTGCAGGAAAAGATTGCGGCCAATATCGAATTCAGTTAACACTGCAGTCATTTAGACGTGTAAGTAGTTGCACATACATGCATCAAATACAAGAACATGTGTGCACCATGGGGAGGGGGAGGGAGGAAGGAGAGGAGGGAGCCTGGGAAGGAGAGGAGGGAGGAAGGAAGGAAGGGAGGAAGGAGGGGAGGGAGGAGAGGAGAGAAAGGAGGGGAGGGAGGAAGGAGGGGAGTCGAGGAGAGGAAGGAGGGGAGTCGAGGAGAGGAAGGAGGGGAGTCGAGGAGAGGAAAGAGGGGAGGGAGGGAGGAGGGGAGAAAGGAGAGAGACGGGAGAAAGGAGGGGAGGGGAGAAAGGAGGGGAAGGAGGAAGGAGGGGAGGGAGGAAGGAGGGGAGGGAGGAGGGAGGGAGGAAGGAGGGGAGGGAGGAAGGAAGGAGGGGATTGAGGGACCGATAAGTCAGACACATGTTCAACCATACAACGTGATCCTTGCTATACTGCTCCCATGGCCCGGGGACCGGAGTCACATTACTGGTGTCATTGAGCTAGCACACACAAGCGAGCATGAGCAACTAATACTTGGCAAGCAGCTCTGCCGTGGAGAGCACCAGACCACACATACATGTGCAAATCAATATTGCAATGTAGCTCTCTGAGTTATCTCTATGATCTCCAGGTTGAGGTGGCACAGGTGAACTGAGTGAGTATATTTATGAGAAACACCTAGTCATCAGTTTGCCGTGCTGGAGCTAACCTCTCTATCCGCCTCTGTGGGCTTGGGAACATCAGCCTCCGTTCCATACGGTGCTGGCTTCAGAGGAACCTCGGCAGCCACTGCAAATACAATGATCACGGTACGGCATACGCATGCACACACATATCCAAGAGTCTATGGTTTACTTCAAAGTTCAAAGTCCACTGATTACCAGTGGCTATGCCAGCTAGTCATAGTTGTCACGATACAAAATCCACACACCGTTAATACACACACCGTTAATACACACACCGTTAATACACACACCGTTAATACACACACCGTTAATACACACACCGTTAATACACACACCGTTAATACACACACCGTTAATACACACACCGTTAATACACACACCGTTAATACACACACCGTTAATAGCGCCTCTACTCTACACTGTTCTTTCCCTTAGTAATATTTCTCAGATCTTACCAGCCTGCTTCGGACCGGAGCGGAATTGTCTCTGCTGCTGTAGCCGCCTTTGTTCTTGTTTTCTCTTGAACCTCCAATCTGCCAGTAGTTCCTTGTCTCTGTACAAACACATGATGCAGATTGCCGGCTTGCTGATAACATGACAATAATGATTCGAAATCTGTCTGCATGCTTTCTGCAGTTTCATATCAGAAACAAAACAACGTCTTCAGGCAAACCCGGCGCCACAGCTTGTTCCCAATGATGATCTTGGACCAAACAAAGCACACTAAAGTTTGGTTATACTACTAAGTATTGTCATTGATTAGTAGCCAATAAGGACTGGTACAGGATTCAGTGTATATCGGCATTGCAACTCCATCAGACGGTGCAGTAAGGCCGCAACACTCACTTGTGCTTTTGCAGCTTCTCTTCGCGCTGCTTCTGCTTTCGCTTTAGATCCTCGGTCTGCTGTAGGAGTGACCTTGGCGGGCGGGCGATGGCTGGGTTGGGTCGGCGGTACGGGTGAGGGTCACCCTTCATGTTAGCCAGGGTCTGTGCTGCTGCCAAGTTCATCACACCTTGCTTGTGTTCCTAACGTTAGCCAGCACAACCACAGATTAGCAAACAGGCAATGATGGTTCAACATGGCAGAGAGAATGTTTGGCAGCACAGAGTCAGCACATCAGTACCATATTGGCTCTAACAACGAGGTGCTTGTGCTGTGATTACCACAATACTATAATACTTGCAGACTAAACTAAACCGTGCACAGCACACCATACTACACCATACTACAGTTGCCGGAGCATGTACAGTAACAGTAAGTGCAATACTGCTCAATGAAATACGATCGAGCCACTCAAGTACGCGCCGGGCGTTGCGCAGCCCTAGACCTGCACATACTACTGGGTTGCGAAATGATGCAGGTCGCAAACTCGACTCACTCGGTCGGATTTCATTGAGCAGCACAGCACATGCACGAGTCGTACACACCTCGATTCTCTGCTGAAGACCGTGTCCGGGAACGGACGGAAGCACTACGCCCCGCTGCGAATCCGGTGGCACACCACGCTGGAAGTGCTTCTGTTGTTGCTGCTCATAGAGGTTCTGCAGTTGCTGTGCAGTCACCACCTGTCCAGACGATCCAGACATGCCGGATGGTCCTACCCCTGCATGCCGGTTGCTCAGCTGTGGGCCAGTCAGGCTGGGGTTGCGCGGCATTACGGGTAGCATGGAGGGGCGAGTGTTGCGTGAATGCTTACCAGCCGCTCCATTGTCTTTACCTGTACAAACGATCATATACCACACCAAAACACATGCGGCGCTATATTACAGTAGAGTGCCGATTATCCGCACCCCTCGGGCGCGGGGCTGTCTCCAGGGTGTTTGGATGAGGAGTATGTTTGGAAGGGGGCGAGCACACGTCAATCCAAACCATGCACATTCCCTCAAATTTTCATCATTTCTCATTCTCTTCGCCAGTACCCCAGTAGAACACAATGAGAGAACAGTGATGACTGATGAGCACCATCCTCACAACAATGCAAAGCTCACTGAGACAAGATGGCTCTAGAAACTGCTTGTTGTTCACACCGCATACTAGTACCCTTCCTGTCGGACTGATCATGTAACCAAAGGTTAACCCTTACCTGGAAATAGCACACACACACACATTACTTTGATTGCACGTCTACACATGTACTAGTATGTAAAAACAAACTGTGCTTGTCCCGGCATGCCGGTTATGAAACTAAAATCTGTGCTTGTCCCGGGATGCCGGTTATGAAACTAAAATCTGTGCTTGTCCCGGCATGCCGGTTATGAAACTAAAATCGTGCCCTCTACCTCTGGTACGCTGAGATGACAGATCTTCTGACGATGGCAGCTCATCACTGATATTGTGTAGTGCGTTGTACAGGAATCGGATGATGAATGCTGTGCCACGTGAAATAACAGTCGATGGAGGGTATTCGAGAGGATTCCGTGAAAGGCTTAGTCCTTGCAGGCGGCTTGCTTCGCCTGGAGAAGAAATCATACAAGTAGACAAGTTAACGAATAGTGCTGTATAGAGTCAATAACATCCCGGAGTCTTGTAATCAATAACATCCCGGAGTCTTGTAATCGCTCCTCACTTCGCTCACCGATTCTTTGAACTGGTCTACTCATTGTGGGTGTCAACAAATGTTGCCTGGCCGTTCGTGAACTTAGAAATTGTGTAATCAAGTGTGTGTGTGTGTGTGTGTGTGTGTGTGTGTGTGTGTGTGTGTGTGTGTGTGCGCGCGCGCGCGCGTGCATGTGTGGTGTGTGTGAGAGAGAGAGCGTGCGTGTATATGTGTGTATGCATGTGCATGCAAACACACATGCACATGTAACTAATGTGTGTGTGTGTGTTTGTGTGTTGGGGGGGGGGGGGGGGGAGGGGGGGGGGAGGGGGTTAGCCAAGCACCAGCAGCCTGCGGTCAGCGGTGGCCCGGACACACAGGGGGTAACCAAGTTCATGGTACTCACCTAGCTCATTAGGCAGGTGTGATAGCTGATTGCCTTCCAAGAGCAAGTGACGCAGTGCACTGTGTACAACACAACACAACACAACACAACAGTTGTCAATACAACACACAGGTCGTACAACAACAATACTCCTACTCGGCACTCATGCATTGCCCGGGTTCGCACTAATTTAACCCAAGACACCTACGTCACAAAGAGGAGACAACACAAGACTAAGTTGCATCCACTCCCATGCATGACAGTATGCATAATTATGTCATTATACATGTACACGCTAACTCAATCTCTGGGCAGCTAGCTCTAATTCTTCACATGCACATACCTGCGCTGATAGCCCTGGAGGAGACATGGTAACGTCTCCAGGTAGTTATTGCGCACATCCAGCCAGCTAAGTGCTGGCAGTCGGACAAAGAAGTCTTCGGGCAGCGCGGTGAGCTGGTTACCTTCCAGGTAAAGGCACTGCATGCAACAAGCAATCACGTTGCCGAGCACATCAAACTGTTACACATACATGTTGTATAACTATCTGGCGGGCCCTATCGCCAACCTCCCGGCGTGACAGTACTTCTATAGGGTACTCCATGATTAGTACATGCTGGCCATGTTGTGCAAATAATGTAACAATGACCGGTAGAAAGAAACATTGATGGTTGCAGTATCACTGGGGAAAGACCAGGTACTAGGTCTGCTCTAACCAACTTGCCTTTCATGACACACGGCAGTGCAAAGTCCATGATGTCAGATGAGAAATTGTACGAGGACAGCGACTGTGACATTTCGTGTGTGCAAATCAGGCTGTTGAGCTATTGTAGAGCTCTTGTCTTGCTAAGATACAACTTGATCATTACCAGCCAGTGTATACACATTTTGATGAGAATACAAAGCCAATTTGAATCACACTTGTAAAATCATGTACATTGTGCAATGATAAAGCCTCGGGACACAGGTTGGCTATTATCGGGGGGGGGGGGGTCTGAATCGCATACCAGTAATACCAAGAGTACATAACCCCCCCCCCCCCCCCCCCCAGAGTGTGCAACGCCTGATCCAGCTCTGCATAGGGTCTTGGTCGAGCGGAATCGGATCTTTGCGTCATAATACCGTACACATCTGAGGGGAGCCCAGGGAGTCGCGGGTACTCTCGGATCAAAAACAACGGTGGCCTGCCTCGAGACCGGGCTTGCGCTGGTGTGAAGTGTACACATTACATCAGAAGATCCAACCGCGCTCGACCAAGACCCTATGCAGAGCTGGATCAGGCGTTGCACACTCTGGGGGGGGGGGGGGGGGGGGGTTATGTACTCTTGGTAATAATATGCCTCTCTGTCTATAGGATAGGTGCAGTCCAGGTGCATACCTCGTGCCCGATCACCTGATCACCACACAAGCAAATGGCTGTCATAATTATATCTACACTGTACATACTACATAGGCAGAATAGGCAAAATGGCGGCTATGAGGTTGTGCCGCTGGTACATGAGCACCACACCACAGACGTACGCGCTACACACCTGCATGCCGCAGTATCGTGTGAGTACAAGATTCGCCATGCAGTTCCTTAGCAAGCTAATGGTCACACCATGGGACAAAATGACCCTGGTGCTGGTTTGACAGGTACTTTTGTGCAGTGGCTTCTACGACAGCGACCTTCAAGAAAAGTTATGGAACGTCAATTGAAGCCAAACCACCCTGTATTATTATATCTATGTATTACTAATAATACTATTGCAATGCTGATTGCTGGTTTTGTCAGCTTTATGGACGATTGTAAGTTATGTTTCAGGTGAGGCTTTCAGTTCTATCACAGACGGTCTACGTGCGTGCATGCATTAGGACGACGCCGTGACTGGGCTAATCCGGCGAGTAAATTGTGATGACTAGACTGAGTTGTACTCGTACGGTGTGCTCGTAAAGATGAAACAACTATAGCTGGCTTACGTACTGTAACATGGTCCAGGTCCAGCAGGAGCGCTGGCACATCGCCCAACGCACATCTCTTCAGGTCCAATGGTAGTGCAACGTGCCTAGTTTCCGCCGCTTCTCGGCAAGCGGCTATTCGTTCTTCCACGACTGACTCGTCGCTCTCCATTTCACCTGATCTTGCATTAGCAAGCGTCTAGCCTAGCCTGCGCTATATAACACGATGATCATTAGATAGAGAAGTTAAGTCTTCACTCTCTGGCCATCTGGATTTGCTTTCTTCCACAAATGCGACCACGCAATTATTTCTTTCAAACCTGACGTGATCGCGGTGGCAGTGAAATGCCAGCTAGCCAGGTACATGCATCATGTGCAGACCGTCACTTCGTTACCAGGTTACCAACGCCAACGACAACGGACACGTGCACACGCGAGGTCTGACTCTGAGTCTGACTTAAAGGGGAAGTATACCCTAAAATCAAATTTTCACCAGTTGTAGTCTTCTGGGTGCTGAGTCGAATGGTCTTGGTCCGAGGAAGCTGCGACGCTCCCTTCCTACTTGAATCCCAATCGAACTCGCGCACTTCCACCGAAACTGGGTGACTGCGCCCTACGAGATGGGGATTTGTATGCAAAATGTCACTAAAAGCGCCATTTCGTTCTTATAAAAGCACGGATCACCGCGATTGGCCCATATGTTGTAGTCTTTTGGACGCTGAGTCGACTGGTTTTGGTCCGAAAAGGCTGCGATGCAGCGTTCCTCCTTTATTCCCAATCGAACATGGTTGAACAAGCGGTCACGTGCTCCTGCGTACACCAGTCAGCTGGTCACCGTGCCTGCAGGGTACAACTTACTAGCCTGTTTGACCTTTTTTGGGTACAGTCCTGTCACTCGAGTTGAACCCGAGTTGAACCTTGGTGTGAAAGTTGTCGCCTGCTGGCGCGGTGACCAGGTGATTTGGGCACCCAGGAGCACGTGACCGCTTGTTCAACCATGTTCGATTGGGAATAAAGGAGGAACGCTGCATCGCAGTCTTTTCGGACCAAAACCAGTCGACTCGGCGTCCAAAAGACTACAACATATGGGCCAATCGCGGTCATCCGTGCTTTTATAAGAACGAAATGGCGCTTTTAGTGACATTTTGCATACAAATCCCCATCTCGTAGGGCGCAGTCACCCAGTTTCGGTGGAAGTGCGCGAGTTCGATTGGGATTCAAGTAGGAAGGGAGCGTCGCAGCTTCCTCGGACCAAGACCATTCGACTCAGCACCCAGAAGACTACAACTGGTGAAAATTTGATTTTAGGGTATACTTCCCCTTTAAAGGGGAAGTATACCCTAAAATCAAATTTTCACCAGTTGTAGTCTTCTGGGTGCTGAGTCGAATGGTCTTGGTCCGAGGAAGCTGCGACGCTCCCTTCCTACTTGAATCCCAATCGAACTCGCGCACTTCCACCGAAACTGGGTGACTGCGCCCTACTAGATGGGGATTTGTATGCAAAATGTCACTAAAAGCGCCATTTCGTTCTTATAAAAGCACGGATGACCGCGATTGGCCCATATGTTGTAGTCTTTTGGACGCTGAGTCGACTGGTTTTGGTCCGAAAAGGCTGCGATGCAGCGTTCCTCCTTTATTCCCAATCGAACATGGTTGAACAAGCGGTCACGTGCTCCTGGGTGCCCAAATCACCTGGTCACCGCGCCAGCAGGCGACAACTTTCACACCAAGGTTCAACTCGAGTTCAACTCGAGTGACAGGACTGCACCCAAAAAAGGTCAAACAGGCTAGTAAGTTGTACCCTGCAGGCACGGTGACCAGGTGACTGGTGTACGCAGGAGCACGTGACCGCTTGTTCAACCATGTTCGATTGGGAATAAAGGAGGAACGCTGCATCGCAGCCTTTTCGGACCAAAACCAGTCGACTCAGCGTCCAAAAGACTACAACATATGGGCCAATCGCGGTCATCCGTGCTTTTATAAGAACGAAATGGCGCTTTTAGTGACATTTTGCATACAAATCCCCATCTAGTAGGGCGCAGTCACCCAGTTTCGGTGGAAGTGCGCGAGTTCGATTGGGATTCAAGTAGGAAGGGAGCGTCTCAGCTTCCTCGGACCAAGACCATTCGACTCAGCACCCCGAAGACTACAACTGGTGAAAATTTGATTTTAGGGTATACTTCCCCTTTAAGGTGGCAGTCTGGGTTCAGAGGGTCAAAAAACAAAGTTTCGATTTTCTGTATTTTTTCACTGGCACCGTCTTGTGTATGGTCCAAAGGGTTTATCCTGAAAATTTGAGCGTAATCGGGTGCTTCCTTCCGGAGATATAGCCGCGCAAAGTCTGCACAATTGTTTTTGAAATACTGAAATATCAGCAAATTTCTACAAAATTTAGGTTTGCACACTATTCCGATTTTTACCGTCAATCTTTGAGCGATTTCATTAAAATTTTCTGGAGCGACTCCTGGTACTCCTCTGCGCTGCAGACTGACAGCCGCGCACGATGTTTGTCACCATGGCAACCAAGATAACTTTTGCGCATGCGCAAATTCAAAAAAAATTCAAATTTCGACTCTCATGATCTCAGCTGATCGCTCTGCTCTTGAAACTTTTGGAGTAATTGTTTTGGAGTAATTGTTTCTTGGAGCTAACCCCTTCGTTGGCTACTATGGGGAAGTCTAGAGCCAAGGGAAAGCCCGGACGATCTAAGAAAAGGAAAAGAACGTTCTATGGAGTGTCTCAGGCGCCGAAGGCTCCCTCTGGTAAAATTTCGCCTGCAGAACAAATTCCTGACTTGCCACTGTCTGATGACGACCTTGAAGTGTCAGCTGAAGCCACGTCTTCAAGCAGCGATAGTGATGGAAGTGGCGGTGAAGTCGACAGCAGTTCCTCCGACAGTGACTTGGATGAAGAGTGTGAGGAAGGGGCGCATGGATTTCGCCTGATTGATCTCGAGTGCCTTCAGCAGCTTTTGTCAGCTGCAGTTTGTTGCAGTGGCTGTAATGGCGCAGTCACGATCAGCGAATCGCAACGGGGAGGCCTTGCATCATGCCTGGAGCTTTCCTGTGTTAACTGCGGCGACATAGCAAGCGAATTTATGTCCAAGAAGTTCAATCGGGTCTGGGAGGTGAACAGACGAGCAGTATTCGGAATGCGACTGATTGGCCGTGGACGTCAATCAATGGTAAAGCTGGCGGGTGCACTGAATATGCCATCACCTATGAGTCGGTCGACATTTTACAGCCATGCTAAAGGCCTGCATTCCGCGTCCAAGAGCGTCGCTGAGCGTAGCATGACTGAGGCAGCTGAGAAAGCAGTGTCCGCAGCAGATGGGGGTAGCGATATCGCTGCTTCCTATGACGGTACCTGGATGCGCCGAGGATTCGCATCGCTCTTCGGAGCCTTCACTATAATTGCATATGATGTCGGCAAAGTGGTGGACTGCGAAGTGCTTTCAAAGTTTTGCCACAAGTGCACGCACTTGGCGTCTAGAAAAGAGAAGGGAGAGCTAACCAAAGATGACTATGATCGACAGATTGCCGAACACGATTGCTCAGTCAACACCACTGTATCAGCTCCTGCCATGGAGAGTGCAGCCGCCAAGACTCTGTGGGCCAGGTCCTTTGAGAGCCGCAAGCTGAGGTACACCACCTACATTGGTGATGGAGATACCAAGAGTTTTAAGGCTGTGCGTGACGCTTGTCCGTATGGGCCCGAGGTGCCTGTAGTCAAGGAGGAATGTGTCGGCCACGTTCAAAAACGCATCGGTACCAGCCTAAGAAAGCTGAAGAAAAACCTTGCGGGCAAGAAGCTTGCTGATGGGCGCACTATAGGCGGACGTGGTCGCCTCACGGATGCCATGATCGACAAGCTGCAAGCCTACTATGGCATGGCTGTGCGGAACAACAGCGGAGACTTGCAAGCCATGGCCAGGGCCATATGGGCATCCCTCATGCATCGTGCATCCAGCGACAGTAAACCTCAGCACCAGTATTGTCCGCCTGGAATTAACAGCTGGTGTAGATGGCAGCAGCAACAGGCAGGTGGTGATGTCTACGCCCACCACAATATCCTGCCAGAGGCAGTATGGAAGGAACTGAAGCCGGTCTACATTCGGTTGTCCGACCGGAGTTTGCTCGAGCGCTGCCAGAAGGGTGCTACGCAGAATCGCAACGAAGCGTTCAATGGACTCGTGTGGCAGTTGTGTCCAAAGACAGGCTTTGCATCCGCTCCCACTGTCCAGATGTGCGTCTACCTGGCCGTGGCCTGGTTCAATGATGGAGGTGTGGCAGTGAAACGCGTTCTGGACGAGATGGGCCTCCCTACTGGATACCATACGACACGTCTCATCAAGCTGCTAGACCGTGAGAGACAGGCACATGCTGCCAGAAAGAAGTCAGAAGAAGGGAAGAGGTCACGAAAGAAGCGAAGGAGGATCAGGAAGGGCATCCAGGATGAGCAGCAAGAGGAAGAAGGTTTGACATATGAAGCTGGTGGCTTCGACTAAGTTCTAGTAAGTTCTAGTTGGACAGACATACCTCCATCTGTACTTGCACAGAGCACTTTTTTTCTCCATTTTCCACTGAGTCCCGTACCTCTTAGACAGCGTAGCAAAGAACCTGTAAGTCACAGACCCCATAAACCATACATTTTTGGAAACTGTGAGCATTTATCAAGGTGCTAAGTGTCATGGATTTTTATATTTGTGTAGTAGCTTTGAGTAAAGTGCTACTGATCGAGGACCTAAATTTTGCGCGATTGCATGATTTTTGTTTGACAGCTTGAGTACTTTGTTCTGAATATGATTTCAAAATTCCGCTCCACTTAGCACCTAGGTATATGTGAAGGAAATCCTGTGGAGCACTCAGTTTCTACCCAGCTTCTTTCTGCGTTTGCATATTGCGTCTAAGGTATTGGTGGTACGGCATAATCGCAGATTTGACTATTGTGCCTGCGGATTCCCATGTGTGAGCTTGATTTATACTTCATTGGACTTAGTGAAATACACTGGGTATGTGGTCAAGATTTGAGCAAAATTCATCAATTATTATGGAAGTTACGGCTGTGTTCATGCGGTCGGGCCGCGAACCCAGACTGCCACCTTAAACTAGTGTAGTCTGAGCACACGCTGAAAAGGCTACCTACATGTACATGCATGCTGCGCTACAGTACCGTACAGGCTGCAGCAGTGCACATGGACATGGTGCAGGAGGCTACACTACGTCACTAGGCTACAGCCTACAGGCCCCAGACTGCAGAGGCAGAGGCCAGAGGCAGAGGGCCAGACTGGCCAGAGCCAGGGCCAGGGAGTGACCATGGTGACTCCCTGGCCTGGTCTGTCCCCGGGAAAATTGCGGAAAAAAATCGCAAAAAAACGCGGGGAAAAACGCGGCATAATATGGCATAATTTGCGGTGAATTTGCGGTAAATATGCGGTGAATAATATTGATGTGAGGCATTTTTCAGTGAGTATGTAGTGAAATCAATCAGTTACAAGTCTCTGGTGTAAGCACTCGTCATATTTGAGTAAAAAGCCGCCACGATGAGACGTTGCTGACCGAACAGTGCACTGTGTGTATGTGTAGTGCAACAAAAAGTTCAAAAACGCGGGAAAATCGCGGAAAACGCGGTCTTTTAAAAAATCGCAAAAAACGCGGAAAAAAACGCGGCCGCGGAATTGCAATTTTCCCCGGGGACAGCCTGGTACGGTCTAACTCTAACTTAGCCTAGCCGGCCCATCATACAGTATTACCAAGAGTATTATACTCTTGGTAATACATGATTGTAGTGCTTGCCGGTACATCAACGAGTTACGTTCTTGACATTGGCTATTTTAACCCTTCGAACCAGGGAGTAGTACAGTACCATATTGTACTACTACCTGCTTTGAACTGAGCCCAAGGACGAGTATACTCGTCCCTAGTGATTTCCCAAGGACGAGTATACTCGTCCAAATGCGCACAGTGTACGCATCAGGTAGATCTACTAGGTACTCAACGACGTTACGCGCACTAGTAGATCTACTTTGTAGTAGTCACGGTATAACAACCAAAACAAGAGAAGCACTGGAAGTCTACACATGACAACACAGTTCTCCCGACCCATGGCTCATACACGGTACTAGCCCAGTAGACCTTGACAAAGAACTACATTAGCATGCACCCGGTTAGGGTATGCCACTGCAAAGCTGGAACACAGATATACATGTGCACGCCTGGTGGCCATTCAGTGTCGGGCTGTGTGTTCCATATGAACCAAGGCAAAGCAGCTGTGTGGGCAGTGCTGGCTACAACCATCCGCACTCAGCCAGGTAGATCTACACTGCATAGTTGTTCTGGTCAAAACGGATGAAGATCTTCGGACAAGAGTAAACCACATCACTGGCACTGCATGAGCAACTGATAAGTGATATGGTCACTTTGCATAGCAGGTAACCATACCACTGGTCTACTGATTCATGGAACATACGTAGAGTGACAACAAGAAGTCTGTTTTCACAGAGAGATACACCAGCGTGTATGCATTTATGTTGTTAGGCTAAAGGTTCTGCAGCAGAATACCACAAGAGTCAAACATGAGTACGGTTCAAGTGCTTCAATAAAAAACTTATTCGATCATAATATTGATGCTTACTCTCCTTGTTCTGCTAGAGAGAGTATTATTCACAGCACTATCTCAATTACCCTCTACCAGAAGAGCTTGCTGATGGGAACTGGACATAGACGAAGCGTGTACATGCTGGAGTTGATGCAGCAGCTGTACAACACACAGAATATTCTTGCTCAGACTTGGCTGGGCATTGTCAGCTGAGGACTTGCGCAGCAGCACCTCCAGCAACTCCACTGACATACTTGGCAGCTGCGCAGAAAAATAAAGATAAAACACAAAGAAATCATTGGAATCATTGGCAAACGGAAAAAAAGGAACTCGTTTGAATTGTAGTGAATGTGAAGGAATATGCCTGTGTGTAATAGTCAAACATGGCAATCCGGGTTTGGTACAAGTGCTGGACTGCACCAACTCAAACTCACATGGCCGTGCTGTTGATAGCATGCCGCACACCAATAGACCATTAGAAACCCTATGCATGGTGCAGGTACATGGCACGCTGCACTTTAGCAAGATACACGTACAACCAAGAGTAAATAAGCTCCCTAGAGTGTGCCACTCTGCATAACGGGTCTCAGCCGGCAAAACTCACATTGTGTGTTCCAAGTACGATTTGTACTACGTACAACAAAGGCTAGCGTGCGCGCAGTTCGAATATCTGCCATGATCACGCTGGCAAGTTGCATAAACGGCTGAGTGGGTTTCTGTCAGGAGAGCTATTTTTCAAACTCCGCTGGTCCTAAAATGGGCTGGGAAGGTGCAACGGGAATACGTGATGTGAGTTTTCGCCGTAGGTGGATCCCATAGAAAGGGTATCAACAGTTGCACACTCTTGGGAGCTTATGTACCCTTAGTACAACGGTTGAGTCTCTTTTAGACCATCACCGCAAGAATACATCGAAGAGAGGATTATGATGAGGCCGTACCTGGTCGAAGCATCCACCTCGCTGCTGACAGAATTGCACTTGGCGTGGCCGGTGTGAAGCGCACAGGTACGCACCAACACGGAGCCAGGCACTGCCTTGTTGCTGCATGCAGTGCAGGCAGAGGGCAAAGCACCTCAGCAAGGGCAAGGCCGCACCATCCACCTGTGACATTCACAGGCCAACAATATAAGTAGAACCACCAGCAGCAGCAGCAGCAGGCAAGATGCACACACAAATCAACGTCATCGTTCATGAGCACAGCAATAATACATTGCTGACATGTACCGTAGCAGTGGCAGTAGGCCCACATCTTGTCCATTTCTCCCTGAGTCTACCGTAGTGACGCACATAAAGGCCCATGCCCCAATGAGTGAGTTTTTGTGTTATTTGCTATTTTTTGCGGGTCGTCTTGTCTCACACATAGGCGCATGCGCTTGAGTTGCTAGTGTACCGGTGCCTTGTATAATTGTGCAAATAGTGCGATACCGCACTGCACATTAAACTATGTGAACACGGTGCTTTGTGGTGTCCGTGTCGCGGAATGGAATTGCATTTAGGTTCACTTAAAAGCCCATGCGCTTATTTGTGAGGGTGTGCTTATGCCCGGATATAGACATGCGCTTAAATGCGTGTCACCACGGGTACTAGAGCGTGTACTCTCAATGGTTAAGCATTACCATTCATAGAACCGCTCTGCCCAAACAAGAAAAGAAATAGATAATGTCACAAATCCCTACAAATGTGAAAGTGGACAAATCCATAATTCTGCAGGCGGTGGCAGACACCTTGTCAGCAAGCACGCATAGCCACGCATACCTGGTATTCCACAATGTCCCAAAGACGGATGTAGATAACGAACTGGAAGTAGCGCGAACGTGCCAGCAGGCTGAAGAGCCTCACCGAAGTCTGCACAACACTGCACGCAAGAGAAGAACAACGAAATGATTCAAGGCTGCGGGGGTGACCGTGTCGGTCACAATCACCATGAGAGAACAATGCCCCAAAGGCCACCGAATCACAGTAATGGTAGCCTGCGGTGTTGTCTTCTTTATACAAATAATTCATATAAAAAAAACCCGCGTGCTAGTGTGAACGTGAAGTGTGTGGGTACAGTGAGGGATGCGTCCCACCCCGGCACCCGCCTGTGTGGATTCACAGGAAGTGTGAGTTACGAAGTCTGAAGAAAATGTTGAACGGTCTCTGCTGGGATGATGACTACATCATAGCTCAGTGGTTAGAGCATCGCTAGCTACAAGCGAGGGTCCGACTCCCTGGTTCGAGTCCTGGTGGTGACAGTCAATTTTTCTTCAGACTTTTCCCGTTTGTCTCTTTCCCTCAAACTAGTGAAAAAACTATAAAGACTTATCTTTCTTGTACGAATTTGTTGTGTCGGGGTCCTTACTTCTTACCACACTCCTTCTCAGACTATACGCTACATGCATGCTAAAAGAATACTTTGAAGTACATACGTTTGTGAAGGTGGGAACCGGTCACTTGCATCCAAGGCTCTACCCAGAGTCCAAAGAAAATGATCAATAACCTGAGCATGAAAGAAAAGCAACCCCATTACAGCAACAAAGCTAAACACAACCGCTCAATCGAAATGTAGAATGTTGCCTATTGTCTAAAGGCAAGGAAAAACCATGACAAGGCTTTCCAGCCTGCACACCCGACAGGCCTTCGTACCTTTGTAGGCCTGTTTCATGCCTTCACAACAACATGAGATTGGCACTTTCCAAACTACAGATGACTACATCAGCCCTCTTCTGAAAGATAGAGTAGCCCTCCAACCTCCCAGTAACACCCGTGGCAATGACAATTGCAAATACGTTGTTCCGCAAACTCGGCGAACATCTGGCGATAGCCGACCATTGGTTTCCGCCGTGAAGCTTTGGAACACCCTGCCACAGGAAATCACGTCCACTCGTCGTCCAACCCCGTTTAAAAGATTGCTGAAAGTGTTTTTCTACGGTTAATATGGCCGAATAGTACCTCCCTCTGGCATAGGTCCTCATCTTCCTATTTCTCTCTGATTGTTAATTCGTTCGAACTTGACTTGTAATTACCGGTACATATACTTCCTATTGACTGTTTTCTCATTTTTCTCAAGCGCAGCTTTATCGAGCCACACTTTTTATTCTATCGCCATCGTAATATTGGGCATCAATGCCCGTTTGGTTCGCGATGTAAAATAAAACTTCAAACTACAGATGACTACATAAAGTTAGTAGCATATCAGTAGTTTAGTCATGTGCGAGTTATGACAGTTCAGTGGATAACTCTAGCTAAAGATATGGCAGCATGATGCGGACCATACGCCTGTCCCTTGCTACTGGGGTAGTGCACTTGCTAACTCTACATGGATCTCTGCTGGGGCAGCTGAAACACTTTAAAAAAAACCCTGAAAGAAATTCCAGTGCAATCGACCTAACGGACCCCACACTCGTGATTTTGCATCAGTAGAGCGTACACTATAATAATACTACACGCTTCACAAAAACTTACTTCTATGGAAGGTCTGCACAGGTTTGGCTTGGACGTGTTCAAAGACAATGCGGGAATGTGGTCAAATTTGGCTGGTGTCAGCTTAACAGACAGGCACTGTATGACATCTGAAAGCTGCTGGTAGCTTGAAGCGATATCCGCTGTAACAGATGATGACACGGGAGGAAGGAAGGCACACGTGCAGAACATATTTTGGCATGTGTAGCCATGAGTTTGGCAACAGCATGTAGAGCTGTGCACATTGAAATCTGCCCAGCCAGGGACACACACTGGCCTTGCAGCCAGGGACACACACTGGTTTGCAGCCAGGGTGTGTGTGTGTGTGTGTATGCCGATGTACTCCGTGTGGTGTAGACCAGGTGTGCATTGGTGGTCGATTCACATGGCTTCGCCAGTTGTGTGGATTAGACAGTTATCTGGCGCAAGTCTTGATCTTGTTCGCTATTATATCGTTGCTATAAGAGAAAATCTGTGGGTGCACACCCAGTGCATTTGCAGATTTGCGTGCTTCTCTTGCGACGGGCGTATACATGGTACATGGTACATGGGTGCTGTTTTGTGTGAAAGGCTGAGCGCGCGTTTGGGCACGCATAAACCGCAAGCGTACCGCGTCCATGCGCCAGCTGGGAACACACCTTAACTTTTATGATGGAAAAAAATCAAAGTCATGGCTGGGGTACGCTCGTGGAGTCGTAGGCATCACTACCAAGCATGATAATTTTTAAATTCATTATTATCCAGAAGACATTCACTTCAGCAGCTTCGCCAACGGAATCCATAAGTAACAGCAAGAGTACGTTATGTACTCTTGGTAACAGATAATATGTACTCGCGAGAGGAAAGTACAGCAACATTCGAGTTTCACTAAAATATTCCGCGAACTTTACCGCAAGTAACAATGCTAAAGTTAGGGAATAATTTAGTGAAACTCGAATGTTGTATGTACACGTACGTAGTCGATAATCCGGCCCAGGTGTTCCAGTACGGCGTCTGCTGCTCGAAATAATTCATCCCTGTCCCCGATCTCTTCAGGGCACCATGGCCGATCACCCTCCTGCTGGGCTACATGTAGTCTAGTTACATGTAGTCTAGTCGCAAGAATAAGAAGGACAGGTGAATCATTTTGATTCTTGGTCGTGCCCAGATCAGAAACAGCAAACTACTAGTATCCCCAACCTGCCACACCTACAAACTGCAAAGTAAAGTCGCTCGATCGGTGGCGAAGGGAAAAAAATTCTTCAAAAACACATTCCGCACCGATAGTATCAAGAAAAAGATAAAAAATACAGCGCCCAACGTGGGGCTCGAACCCACGACCCTGAGATTAAGAGTCTCATGCTCTACCGACTGAGCTAGCCGGGCTGCACAACGACACATGGAACACATGTGTTGTTATACCCAGACTTTGACAGCGACCCGCGACCACATGACATACTGTGACATACCGTATTTTTCGGAGTACAGTATAGTGCGCACCTTTGTATAACGGGGGGTGCGCACTTCAATCTTCATTGAAGTACATGCATTTCATATTCGGAGCATACTGCGCACCTGCGATTTAGGGCCTAAAATAGCACATCTAAAGTGCGCACTATACTCCAGAAAATACGGCAGTCGATATAATAATACTTACCGTAGTTTCACATGAAAAAGCGGAACCAAGCGAGCCAACAAGCTCCCGCAGCAGCTTACTGCAGCTTTGTAGGGATGCTCATGTCAATGGCCACAAGATGGATACGATAACGAATCCAGTATCAATGCCGAACAACTGGCCAGCGTAAACTCTAGCAAGCTATGAACTGAAATGATAGGGAGAAGGAAGACCTCCTCAGATATGACCTGGTATGTTAGCAGTATGGCTTGAACTAGTATGGCTTGAACTATTTCGCCTCTAGCCTGTCTCGACAGTTGCTAGACAAACTACACAAGCTATCAAGCTGGTATGTGTGCAGTGCTATTTCGATGGCAGCCCGTCCCCACTCCGGCGGTGTCCAAGTCTTGTTGCTGGAAGGCATTTTAGCCTGGGCAAGAAGGGAGAAATGCCTGTTCATCTAGCTGAAGCAAAATGAAGATTCTTCGAAGTACCAACAACACTGTTCCCTCAAACCAATGAATAAACACAATACACACATTTCCACACAATAATTATGGTCTTTTCGTGGCTTGCCAAGTCATCCGATTTATCCAACACTATTGGGAAATCCACCCTCTGTCCAACTACATACCCAGACAATGATAGCCTTTCGGATCATAGTGTTACCAAGACACCCAAGGATTCCACTGCACGTACACGACTGATTGTATACGTGTAAGTGTATTGTAGCAAGGCCGGGTATGATCATGTATACGGCTGGTGATGTGCATTTGGATGCGTGCTTGAAAAAATAAGTCCAAGAGGCAATAGAAAAGAAACGCTGCTTGTAAGGTTTTGAGAGAAAAGGCAAGGAGTAGTATTTTACTTGACACATTCTGACTACTATTTTACTACTCCCTGGTGAAAAAGAAAATGAGACAGGAGCAGTGCACTTACCAGAGCAGAGAGTATTGGACAGCTTTGCCAGCAGCTCCTCAACAGACAGCTTGTCAATAGACGTCACTTCTGCAAAAGTTGTATGAATAGAGCACACGTAGCAGACGACTTCCACCGCTGAGTGTTACGGCCATCAGAGAAAAGGGTCTCTGCCAGCACTGAGATTGCTTTCCAGCTAATTCTCTCTCAAGAACAAACTATACAGGCGGCGAGAATGCATGTGCCTTTCATTTTTTTAAAGTGGGAATTGTCCACATGATCCTACGGGCACACATTTGAAATAGCTTCTAGCTCATGATCATTCACCACTGGACAAAAAAATACAACTGTAAGAATTAACAACATGAACATGTGCACTACTGGCATGGTGTGGAAACTGAGTGGGAACTAAACGGGAACTGAGCGGGAACTGAGTGAGTCTAGTGGACTAGTGGTACATGTGGTGTTGTCTGTGCTGCGCCGATGCGTCCACAAAGGACGAAACAGTTCTGCCCGGAGACTGAGTCTAGTGTTAGGTATGCAGTCCAGTTGGAGTGTCCTCACCTTTCTTCACCAGGTTCTGACACTCTGACTGGTACAGGGCTAGAGAATTCGGCTGGGCCTTTCCAATACTGAAACAGCACGTACAAAGAACATGAATGTTGTTGAAAAGGGTAATGATGTGTGCTGATGATACTGAGACTGAGAGCAGGTGGCAGGTAGCAGTGCTGTTGCGGCGGCAAAGCCAGGCATTAACGTAGAGTATTGCGAGAGCGCCCCACCTTGATTTTACAGCCTGGGAAAGGAAAATCGTATGGCAGAGTGTAACTAAGTTTGTACGGTGTGAGAACCTTAGTGTACTACAGTCCATTTCAAAACTATAGACGCGTACCTAGGCAAAACCGTTATGCCAGCATCTATACCACATAAAATCTGTGATCACTTTGTGCATAAATTTTTCCAAATTGGGCATCTGTTATCCAATCCTTTAGAAACTATACGAGAGTAATTGTGGAGCGATCCTGAGCAATATTCCGAAAACTATTCTCAAAAAGTTCCAGCCAAATTTGAAATATTTCAAAAACCCTACGCGTCTATAGTTTTGAAATGCACTTTAAGGTCTCTGCTTGAACTCTTGCTCTGATCAACCACTGAACTATCGTCATAATTACCTCGTTCCTCTTTCATCTATTGCTCTGCTGCTCTACTTCTCTACGCTTTTCTCATGTGTATGTGTGTGTTCTTCTTCTTTTGCGGAAGGGAGGGATAGGATTATATATAAATGTTATGCATTATTTGGTCTTCTCATCTGGTCTTTCTCTTTTCTACTTTCTCTGCTATGTTATTTCTCCTTTTTGAAGAAGGAGAGATGTAGTGTTATCTTGTATATGTGTGTGTGTGTGTGTGTGTGTGTGCGTGTGTGTGCGTGTGTGTGCGTGTGTGTGCGTGTGTGTGCGTGTGTGCGTGCGTGTGTGTCGTGTGTGTGCGTGTGTGTCGTGTGTGTGTGTGTGTGTGTGTGTGTGTGTGTGTGTGTGTGTGTGTGTGTGTGTGTGTGTGTGTGTGTGTGTGTGTGTACCCATTGTGCATGCTTGTTCCATTGTTCCTGTGTACACTCTTGCTCTTCTCTTTATAGATCTAGACTATCCATTACGGTATCCCTCTACATTGTAATGACTCATCCCATATCTAGATGTGTCATCCACTGGAGTGTACCCTCAACTAGGGCCTCAAGTACTCAAAATCAAAGTCTCTACCTCCAATTACCGTCCAGTTTCGCTATTGTGTATTCCGTCCATGGTGGTGGAGACAATCATCAACAGAACAATCACTAATTTCCTCGAGTCGAACACTGTCTTCTCCACAAGACAGTTTGGATTTCGACATGACCATAGTGCAGCCGACCTACTTAGCAGCCCCCACCACCAGTGGCTGCATACAGCCGGGGAGAAAGGTGCAGCACGCATACTCGCCATTGACATAGCCGGTGTGTTTGATCGCGTATCACACCCCGGTGTGCTACACAAGTCCAACGTATACGGCCTACGTGGGAACTGCACCAGTGGCTCAGCAGCTATCTCAGTGAACGCTATCTTCAAGTGGTCATTTGTGGCCAGACATTCTCAAGGCTCCCAATTTAGGCTGGAGTCCCCAGGGCAGTATTCTGGGTCCGACTCTCTTCCTCATATACGTGAACGACTGTGAGGACCGCGTACCAGCCGGTGCTGACCTAGCCTCGTTCGCAGACGACACTACGCTGTATGCCAACATCACCCCCACCACTCAACAAGATACCACCCAAGCCCTCCAGCTAGCAGTCAACATCTCCCTCTGGGGTCAAGGATGGAAGATAAAATTTGAACCAGCCAAATCCCAGGCACTGACTGTCAGCTTCCACCGCACCCAATGGGACATGCCACCGATTGATTTCAACGGATCTCGCGTAAGGGAACAAGAGGAGCTCAAAATCCTGGGCGTCAGCTTCGATGGTCAGCTTACCTTCCGGCGCCACCTTCGTACCGTAGCCCTCCGGGCAACACAGCGACTTGGCACTTTGTGGAAGGCTTTCCACCTCTTAGACGTGCCCGGTCGCATCCAAGCCTACAATGCCTTTGTGCGCCCAGTGATGGAGTACTGCCCTATTGTCTGAATGGGAGTGGCCATCCCATCTTGCAAGACTCAGCCGTGTGCAAGCCAGGGCCATCTGAGCCATCGCCCCACTGTGTTGGCTGCCAAGTCTTGCTCTTCGTCGGATGGTTGCAGCACTTTGACTCCTGTACAAAATGCATTGCCCAGATGCACATCCCCTTCTACAGAGGATGTTGCCACCCCAGCAGCCCCAACACCGAACAGCCCACTCCACCTGTAGTACGTTTCAGAGATGTAATGCCCACGTGCACCAACTGGCAAATGAACTTCCAGTCCGTTTCCGAAACAACCTGTGTCGAGCCTACCCCCATGCAGTTGTCCCCGTCTGGAACCAGCTGCCCGCCGTAGTCTTCTCTGATCCATTCTGCACCAAGAACTTGCAACATTTCAAGGTTGCAGCCAACCGCCATTTGAAGACCAACGACTGGTCGTGGGCACAAGATCATATCTGCCTCACCCCATGACTTTCAAATTCCGCTCCACATACTCCTCCCAATAACGTCTGTTTTTCTTTTCTCTCCTTCTCCTATTACACTGTCTGCCTTATTTTCCCCTCCTACTAATGTACTGTCTCTCCTCCTAACATTTCGTATCATATCCCTGTCACTTCATTCATTTTCCTTCTCTTTTCTTTGGTGCATTTAATGTCCCCATGATGCCGAGACCTCAGGTCGGCTGAGGGCAAAAAGCCTCACCATCACTATGCTTTTCTTCAGAATTCCCAAACTCCATTGCAGCGTATTCCTTGCACTTGAAAACACCGCCATTCCGGCATTGGGCGAAATATTGGCAAAGTTATTTATTTGGTGCAGCTGAGAGCCTGTCGTCGGAATGGCGGTGTTTTCAAGTGCATCACTATGCTCCCACAATAAGTATGCAATTTTTTGTCTTTGCCTGTGAGCCGTGATCTTTGTAAAAAATAAAATAACTACTACATTGTAGATCCCTAAGGAGCACCCGCTACTGTCCTGCTGTATCAGGTTTCTTTCACTACTACATGTATTTGTATTTTTGCATTGATACTGAAAAGGGTTCTTTGCCTGGCAACGAGACCGTGATCAGTTACAGTCAACTTCGCTTATAACGCCACTCGGCGGGGCATCAGAAAAGTGTCCTTATTCGCGAAGTGTCGTTATACCCGAAGTCCCATTATATGTATTACAGTTGGATGGGACTTTGCTCTGGGCATGGAAATTCTGTCGTTATTCGCGAATTGTCGTTATATCCGAAGTCGTTATTAGCGAAGTTGACTGTAGTTGTTTGGCGTGCTCTCCACACGTAGACAGTACGTTGAGAGAACACTACAACACTTAACATGTTTTCGTGTGGAGCTCGCATCCGCTCGAAGGCAAATTGAGTATGGATTAGCATGTTTTCGTGTGGAGCTCGCAATCGCTCGAAGGCAAATTGAGTATGGATTGACTGCATAAGGTGCAATGTGTGTACAAGGTATCTATCGCATTGCCTACAGACAGGACACCGCCTCCACAGCACGACCCTGGACGGACGAGATGGTGGGTCCCTCCTGCAGTACTTTACGGTACTTGCTGCCAAGCTGAGACATCTTGCAGCACATAAACAAATGGGGTGTCCAGTGTATTCAGCAGACGATTCCTGAACACTGCTAGTCGAGCTGCAGATGTTAAGCTAAGACATTGTGGACTATTGACAACAACGACGATGACAACGACGACGACAGCAGCAGCAACAACAACAACAATAACAACACAACTTCAACGCACTCTTACCTAACAAGCTTGGAGATGAACGCTTCACGGGCAGTGGACATCTCCTCCAACTAGAAGTAACAGACAAGCCAGCCAGGACCCAAAATTACTTGCCCAGCATGATAACCTATTTTCAACTGTTTGGTGTTCGCAGTGTCCAACAGGATTGCTATTGCACTAACGTCACTAAACCAGCACACACTCCTAGGTGGTAATGCAAAAAGCAATCGTAACTTACTTCCTGTTTGGAAGGCAACTGCTCTTTAAACACGTACCGATTTAGGAGCCAACAGTGCTGGTAAGAATTGCCCTTTGTAATACGGCCGTTCAAATACACTGCATAAACACACACACGCCAGTCCACAGCAGTGCCCGACAATAAGTACAGTACTTGGCACGCAAAAGACCATTCAATAGCAGTTTCACACTTGCACTGATGGGCCTCTGGTTCTTGACATGATAAAGGGCAGCTGAATACATCGTCCAGGGGGCTAGTGTGCAAAGAGGCTAAGCACGTAATTGTTAATAGAAGGAGAAGAAAACACATGGAAACGAGTTATGAAGCAACGTGTTTTCTTCTTGAACTTCTATTTACATTTCATACTGGCTCATTATCCGAGTTCAATTTTGCACACGTAATTGTTGTTGATGAATTAAAAAAATTGAACATTCAACATGCCCAAAGAGACTTGGAGAGCATCTTCATCCAAGACATGGGTATATTTTCTTTACTCTTCACTGAGAGGCAATACCCAATAGTGAACAGGTTGAGGCAGGGGCAGATGATCTACTTGCTACTGCGATGCTCTGAACATACCTTGATTTCAATACTTTCTTGGACACTTGTCCGGATGTGGCAAACACGTGAATCGCATCTTCAATGTCTTCGGCTAACCTAGCTTGCTGCAGACAGTAATATCAGACAACCAGCGCACGAGGACAAGTTTAAACAATGGGCCACAGATCAGCGCTTGATCTTCGAGTACCGCAGTGTCTTGTATTTAAGCCTGTCTTATATATAAGCCTGTTTTGAATAGAAGCCTATTTTCAAGATACACTGTATAGGCACATAAGCCTAGTTTTAGTGTTGACATACATAGAAATACCGATCTTGTATAGAAGCCTGCAAAATTGCCCCCAAAAAGTCATATAAGCCGCGGCTTTTATACACGGCTTTACGGTAGTTCTCTTTGACTCACTAGGCGATAGAGTACATATGCGGGCACATCACATACAGATATGCTCTCTGAGTCTGTGTACAGAAAAAGGAACAAGCGGTACATGTTTGAATGTCTTCAAGTGTCAGGCTAGTGTGAAGTGACTACTCACATGGCTGGAAAGAGTACCAGAGACATGGGACTCTTCTGCTTCCTTTGCCTGTAGAAATCACACGCGCATGTACACACGCGCGTGCACACACACACGCACGCACACAAGGAGGAGAACTTCGATAGTAGGCATTCTATGTGGCCGATAATGAGAGTGGAGGCCAGTCAGCAGCTACACTGAGCACATGTTTTAGAACTACTACCGGTAGTGCTGTTGGTCCTCACCAGTAGATCATTGCGACGAGTTTTGCACAGTTGGATGAAGTCAAAGTAGAGCTGTCGGAACTTCCCTTCAACTTGAACCCCAGCAGTGTGAACCTGAGCGATAGCAAAGTCATGAAAGAAGTACACCACAACCATATTGATGACATGAGCAGCTATAAACAATAGTATTAAAAAAATAAAAAAGAAGAAAGTTGGTGGACAGTTAGTCAAAACTCGTAACATTTTGTCCTTCTCCTTTTCACCATAAAAAAGAAGATGTATTTAAATATTCGACGAGGAGACAACAATTTTGATATGGCAATAAGGAGGACGAGCTGAAGTGACATTTAGATTACTTAACTAAAAAGAAGAAGAAGCAAAGTTCTCATATCCGCATTACCACAGGCCAAATAGGCCCCGGCGGATCATGCCGGCAGAATCCCGGGCATAATCCAACCGTTTTCAAACTAGAGCAGAAAATGGCAGAGCGCAAGGAGCGAGAGCAGAATAGTTCGTTTTTGATATCGTATGTGCTGTATTGTGGATCAATCAAACGACGAAGAATTTCAAAACTCGGCTCTAGTCTATTGGACTCGAGCTAGGCTGTCACCAAGCCGTCGAGATTTTTCGATCTCTGCACAAAGGCATGCATACATCGGTCGGTAGCAAAGAAGAAGTACAATCATGACTGTAGTAACACGTATACGTAACAGTCGTTAGTTGGCAAACAGTCAACTGAACACGCTGCTGCATGGCGTGCATGCCCGTGCTACAAGACCAGTAGATCTACTAAGTACAAGTCGGGATAGCACATTTGCTACATCATACTGCCTATTGCTACCTCAAGCTGCAACATGTAGCTCTGGGGAAGGGAAGTGAAAACAACATGCATGCACAACACTCAACGCTTGAACAGCAACAATGCTACCAAAATGATCTCCAAAGTGTTCAGGTAGTCGGGTAGAGAGGAAGGACGAGTATTTTGTCCGTGACAGAAGGTTAGATTATGACTCGGAGAATGAGCTTGACGTGTTGGATGACGAAGAGGAATAGGAAGAAGCAGGTTCGTCTCAAGCGAGCAGCAACCTTGCCTGGATTTGTCTATAGCACAAGAAGCACTAATATCCCGAGGTCGGTCGTTGAAGCGAACATCGTCAGAGAGAATGGAGGCATCATCAAATGCGAACAAGCCAAGACTATCACATGGGAAATCCACTTACGTAGTGTAAGCCCACATGTGCGGTTGGAGGAGTTCCCAGGTAAAATGCTTACTGTTTCATCTGGCAAGCTCTTCTGTGAGGCCTGTCATACTACTATTTCCATGCAGAAAAGCATCGTCAAAGATCATTAATTTTGTCATCTGACCGTCACAACGCGGGAAAAGAGTATCGCAAGCAGCAGGACCTGAAGCAGCAGCGGCTGGCAAAGAGTTGGAAGGACTGTCAGAAACGACAGTCACATGACCTCGCAGGGACTGGCCTCAGTACTGCAATGCCACTCGACCAAAACCGGCGGAGGATCCAGACCGTGGAAGCTGTGCTTAAGGCCGGTATTCCTCTGGCAAAACTCGATTACCTCCGCCCATTGCTGGAGCAGGACTCGAAGCGACTGACGTATTCCACTCACATGGCGTCGTACATTCCAAATGTTCTGGAGAGGGAGAAGTCAACACTGATTGAGGAGCTCAAGGTTAAGGCCCTACCTGAGCGTCATATTTGATGGGAGCGCCTACATGTACCAGGGCGAAATGCTGGTCATCCTGGCGAGATTTGTTACCAAACACTATGACACCTGCCAGCGTCTGGTTCGTGTTCAAGTCTTGGCCAAGAGCCTGACGAGTCAGCAGCTTGCTAGGCAAGTCATCACCATACTGTCCGCAGAGCTACAGTCCGTGCTTCTTGTATTTTTCCTGTTTCGTAGAACATGACTTATGCTGCAAAATACATGTAACGTAAAGTACCGCCAGAGCGCCCCACCACCTCGTCCTTTCGTGGTCGTCTTGTGGAGGTGGTTTCCTATCTGTAGGTCATACGACACGGACCTTGTACACACATGGCACGTTGTGCAGTCAATCCGTACCCAGTTTACCTTAGAGGGGATGCGAGCTCCACATAAAAAAATGCCAAGTGTGACCTTAGTGCACTGAGGTGCTTACACCATACAAACTTAGTAGCACTCTGCAATACGGTATTCTTCCCTTGGCTGTAAAATCAAGGTGGGGCGCTCTCGCGAGACGGGGCGCTCTCGCGCTACTTTACGGTACATGTATGCTGTTATCAATCTGCAACATTAGTACTCTACATAGTCTATACCAATATTTCCATTTTTCCGAAGCAGAATTCAAGCATTATCAGTGCGATTTTGGAGCAGAATGCGAGCATATTGAAAAGCAGAATGAATCAAATTCTCGAGCATTATCCGCCGGGGCCTACAGGCCAATCGTGTTGAGAACCATGACCAGCTTAGAGAAGTTTTGCTTTTTGTGCCAGACCACCAACATGCCTGATTATACCAGAGTGGCAGATGCAGGGCCTAGCGGCGAGGATGAGATGGAAAGCTCTCAACCAATGGGCAGCCCATGCCTACTTGTAAACATGTAAACATGAATAGCCACAGGCACTGACAAGTACGAGAAATTCCATGTGTCGGTAGCATACTGGGCATTTGGTTTAGCTTGCTCTTTCCACGCCAGCGTACCGCTCAGTTGACTGTGCAAGCCCTGCCGAGAGAGGTCTTTGTCAAAGAATGTTCCCACTACCATGAAAGAAACAGCTCTGAATAGCTTTGTATCCACACGAAGCAAAAATCAACTGACTCATAACTTGCCTTGATCGCATCCAGTGACTCGTGTGGTACGATGCTGGAAAGTGCTTGGAAGAAGAACTGCATGCCACGCTGTGTACTGGGCAATGGATTGACAGCGCCAGAAAGGTGTAGCTGGGCAAAAACGCAAGGCACGCCACAAAAGAGCCATTTCGACAAGCAAGACAAGTTCTCCCATAAGACTGCTGATAATGCATCTCATGTTTGGCATTAAGTGGTCTTTGTAAAAAAAAAAAAAACCTCCACAGGAACGCATTTCACAGTCTTAATTATCTACAAGTACTGCCTTTACTAAAGGCGGCATAGCTGTAACTTTATTGACTAGGAATGACACGAATAGCCGAATACAGCTTTCGACTATCGGTTACCCAGTGCCGTGTCGATTCAGCCTCGATTGATTATATATCATGTACTATCGACTATTATTCTCCATAAGACACATGAGATCAAACTTGGAAGGTCCAACATGCTTCATCCAGTCAGAATTGGTGAGGATGATCATGAAACGGCAATATGCTAAGCCTTTGGCTCTGCTGGCAATTGCTGTAGTAGCATTTTTGAGATAAGACCTCTTTTACGGGCAAACAGAATACAATTGACAGTGGCATGGCGAATGATTAGAACACAACACCAAAAAAAATGAAAACAATTGTATGTGTAAACGGTACCATTTGGTACCATTTATTTACCATTGGTAGCATTTTTGAGTATGCAGCAGTGGACGTGACACATACAAAACACCCTAATCTACTGCATGCTAAGTGCAGAGCTTGCTATTGGAGGTTGGCTGCAGACATATTCAAGCAATCAATACCTTTCAAAGAATCAAATTGTTTGCTGGAAGCGATCACTGCTTCGAGAACTCGGCATCATCGTTTCTATTCTAGTGCCGACGTTTCCAAAAGGTCGCGGATATAAGATCATTAAGATGATACTTCGAAGTACGTGTAAGTTGGTAGATTCTCAG
The DNA here is from genome assembly GCF_964019385.1 of Sycon ciliatum. Lineage (NCBI taxonomy): Eukaryota > Metazoa > Porifera > Calcarea > Leucosolenida > Sycettidae > Sycon > Sycon ciliatum. The sequence goes on along the minus strand of NC_088643.1, from coordinate 75,859,578 downwards.
AGTGCATCTGATGAAGCACATACCGACCAGTACTACAGTCAACTTTGGGTATAACGACACTCGGCCGGGCATCAGAAAAGTGTCCTTATCCGTGAAGTGTCGTTATACCCGAAGTCTCATTATATGTACACAGGTAGAATGGACTTTGCTCTGGGCATGGGAATTCTGTCGTTATTCGCGAATTGTCGTTATATCCGCAGTCGTTACTAGCGAAGTTGACTGTGCTTACCCGAAACCACTCGCTGTAGATAGGGAAGATGTCTGCTCCAGCCAAGCCAGCATGCCGAGCCAGCAACATGGTCCAGTGAAACATGCCCGCGTTAAACTGGTGCAGGCTGCTAGCTATGTTCTTTCCACACACGTCTAGCAAAGGATGATGAGAATACAACACAAAGCCAAGTTTTTAAACTTGTCTTGCAAGAGTGGCCAATACTGTAACAAACACAATGTCATGAACATGATGCAGTAGTGCTAAATGGAGGAGCCAATCAAGTACCTTGCAGCTGAGCAGAGAAGCCCGTCTTGTACGCTAACGCTACGCTGACGCAGGAGAGTATACCAAGCCAGTGCGCCTGCAGCAACAGGAATGGACATCATGCCGTGTACTTTACGCAGGGTTCCTTGGACAGAACGTCAGGAACCAAATCGCTTTACTGCCTGGCTTGGTCGCAACTCTTCAACGGGAATATCAGGTCTAGTGTTCGCAGGTTTATAAAGCTTATACAGGAATGGGCCGTGAGCAACACTGGATCACAGTCAATCACAGCATTTCACAAATTCATTTCAGGAAAAGATTTCAGGAAAAAGATTTCAAAGTTTCAGTCATGAAAAAACCCATGATCAGTAATGAAGTGGGCACAGGCGGGAAGGGGTTAGAAGTGAGCAGCACTGCGAGGAAATCATAGGAAAAGGTCAACACAACACCATTGAACTAGTAAAGAAGGGCGTCGGAGCAGGATAAAGAAATCGTGCAATGGGCCCCAGGATAAACAACAATGCATGGTGGGTTGTAAAGTGGTACCGATAAGATATTGGCTGCCAACCATTGTTCTCGCAGATATTGATACCACTGCACTGCCATGTACTGCTGATACATGAGACTACTCAAAACGTGATGGCTATTTCTTCCCAGCTGCTATACTAACACCAAACATCCCTCATACTCCATTTTGTAACACCGGACTTAGCGCTGGCAAGGTACAGATGTAAGCCTCTTCACGACCGAATCGTTGAACTATTTTTTCCTGAGATCATTGCTGAATTTTATTTTTTCCACACGTATAGCGTTCGGTTCTCAATCTATGCTTTTGCTGTAGCTCTATAAGTTGCTATATTTGACATTTTTCCATTATTCCCTGTATTTACCCATGATGAGAAGGGCACGAAAATGTTCGGTTACTAAATTGGCTTACTTGACTGTGTGGATTGCGTCGGTGCTGACACCTTTTCTTTCGAAATTGAAATCATTACATTTGTATTTCAAAGTACAGTGAATACTAAGAGTCCTCGTACATAGTACTTGTAAGAAACAAAACTGATGTTTGGAATCAACCGTATCACCAGCTTGCTGTCCAGCACAGGAAAACCAAACACTTGAGAGGAGGAGGAGGAGGAGGAGGAGGAGGAGGAGGAGGAGGAGGAGGAGGAGGAGGAAGAGGAAGAGGAGAAGGAGGAGGAGGAGGAGGAGGGGGAAGACAACTCGGAGGGAAGTCACTTACCATCGCATCAATAGAATCACATTGTGCCAGAAGGAAGGCAAGGATCTCCTCAGAGGTAAGTGGAACCAATAGCTAGTGCAGCACAAACAACATGAAAATCAATAAAACATGAGCTTTTCTGCAGTGGCAATCTTTCTGTTTCTTCCCTTCTAGTTTGGGAATAGATTTAGTTCAAACTGCAAAGCATGCGCTCTCTGGCTGACCTCAATCACACCAGCAACACGACCCCAAGCTGCTGTAGATATAGAACAGGTCGAAAGGCAAATGCAGCTGCTTGCCCTCCTATAATCAAGTAACATAGCTTGGGTATACAGTACTCGTTTTCATAGTGATTTTCAGAGATAGCAGACACAAGTGAGGTGGCCTGGATCACCAGCAGCCTTTTCGTTTGCGTCTTTGAGGCGGTGGCAATGTGGAGATGAAGTGTTATAAAATTATTTCATCCGGTTGTCCATTTCTTACGAGTGCACACAATCAAATACAACTGAAAAGTAATCAATGCTGTGATTCTACCAAAGTTCTAGAACATCTTCTGATGGCCATCACTTTTTGTCTTCATTTTAGTTTTCTTCTACATGTAAAATTACACAATCATCCCGAATGTCTACGCCTACGATGTGCTATACCCCATACATTGCTTGAAAGGATCTTTCTTTATACAGTAAAACCTGTAACTAAAGACCACCGTGCGTAGCGACCAGCCTGGTACTACAGACCACTTACCCAGGCACGGACGGTCTCACATTCATATAATATGGTTGTGCGGTGCAAACCTCTAACTAAGGACCACCTGCCACTAAAGACCGCTTTCCCTGGCCCCAAGGGGTGGTCGTTAGTCACAGGTTTTACTGTACTTGAAGTAATCCAGTGTTGGAGTGCGCTCTCTCTCTCTCTCCTTGGTTGCTTTGATTTGCAATGGGGTGCTGAAAAACTGAAATCTACAGCTTGGAATTGCACATACGAGCAGATGCTCACAAGATGAACATACCTCTCGAATGAAAGTTGAAACCTTTTCTGGAGTCTTTGCCAACGAGGCATCATGGTGAAAAGCAAACATGCAGACACCTGTTGTAGAAAGGTAACAACACGGAAAAATACAGACTCACTTCAAATATCACATAATCAAACCTAATACCTGACAAGAAAGAAAATTGAGTGTTCGAGGCTGAAACTTGCGATACAAAGAAGAGTTGAAGTTCAAAACCCCAACAGAGAAGAATGAAAGTAACTTGTGTAAACCAGAAGAGAGGACTAACCGTCTTGCAGCGGAGTTGTGGCTATGAATCGCTTCAGGCATCGTACACACAGCTTCTTCCGCACATCGCAATCGACATCCTTGTCGCTCAATTGAGTGAGCATTGATACAGTACCTGCAGAACAATGTCTGCTCCGAATACAGCAAGATAGACACGCAGACAGATGTCCATAACACAAACACACACACGTGCACACACACACACACACACGTGCACACACACACACACACACACACTTGTACTCGTACTTGTTGCTCACTGCCAAAACTGGTCACGTGGGTCTCCCCGGGAGAGGGGAGAGAGACTCAAAAGGAATCTTGGAAAGATGACTCAACTGGCTATTGAACCACCCAACGGCCGACACCCCCTGAAATCCCCAAACCTCTGGGTGGACTTGAAAATGATCCCACTTATGGGCTCACCACACCTCAGTAAGTGGGTGAGGACAAGGTGCAGAAAAAGGATTGACGGCATCAGGGTATCCGTCCTGGGATCCAACTGCAGTTACCCCTGCCCCCAGTGAAGGTAATACTTGCTACTAGTGTGGGTGGCTAAATCAGAGCGGATCTGATCTAAGCGTCACTAGCACCATTGATCACACAAGAGTTAATCTAGCCAGAAGCAGTTCATGGTTAACCGGTATCATAGTATGTATACTTTAAATAGAAAGTATATGAACCCTGAAACCAACAAAGGTGGCAGATACAACAATACACCTTCAAGCAGCCGAGTCTGTTGGCAACATGCCAGCTAGTTCGGTTGGTGGGTACACACACACACACACACACACACACACACACACACACACACACACACACACACACACACACACACACACACACACACATGCTATGGCCTATGCCTGAGCTTAGGCTACGAAGCAACGGCTCGTACTTTCGACCAACCATTCCTTGTGTAGGTCCCGGTGGTCTTGCAAGGCACACTATAGTATCTAGCCTACACAAACACGCATCAACATAGCAACAGTACAGTGAATACAGGCAGGGAACATGCAACACTTGATCTCTGCATGAAGCACGTTCCTGACGTGTGGTTCTCAAGGAGCAAGAGTTCATATGTCATAGTGCGAGCACAGTGATATTCTACGTAACTATGTAGGGAGCTAGCCGTGATCGTAGCACTTGTGAGGAAGATGGAACATTAGCCTCCTTGCTTTTGTGACTTTCACGAACCGTTGCACTGTGAAGGCAACGTTTGTCCTTTTAGAACGGTACATACAATAGATGTAAACAGTAACTAACCCAGCACACACGGTGAACTGAACACTCTTTGTAGTATGCACAGTAGTAAATTTTGATAATTACACCACCAACAGGAAGATAGACATGCTATTCCCTGCCTTGGAAAGCAGAACGTTAGCAAATGAATGAAAAGCACAGCTTGACCGGGATCCTTACCTCTGAACTGAGCCGGGACATGGATCCCGTGAAAGATGGCACCAGCATTCTGCATTGGAGTGGACAAATAAGTCAAGTACACATTGCCCACACACACGCAGAGAGAGAGAGAGAGAGAGAGAGAGAGAGAGAGAGAGAGAGAGAGAGAGAGAGAGAGAGAGAGAGAGAGAGAGAGAGAGAGAGAGAGAGAGAGAGAGAGAGAGAGAGAGAGAGAGAGAGAGAGAGAGAGAGAGAGAGAGAGAGAGAGAGAGAGAGAGAGGAGAGAGAGGGAGAGAGAGAGAGAGAGAGAGACAGAGGGAGAGAGAGAGAGAGAGAGAGAGAGAGAGAGAGAGAGAGAGAGAGAGGAAAGAGAGAGGGAGAGAGAGACACACACACACACACAGACACGCACACACACATACGCACACGCACACTAACACATGTCAACAGAGATGAGCAAGTGCACTGCCAAGCCACCAACTGACTGTCTTTCGAAGAAGGTGAAAGGTAAAATTGTATCCAAGAGGCTAACAACCTAGAAATAGGATGGCAAGCCTACCATCAGTAAGGAGATCCAGCAGAGATGTTGCAACCTACACGCATGGTGGTACAACAGCACACAACAAACATGTACTCAGCTGAAACTGCCATACAAGAGTAATGCTGCCAAGAAGAGAAAGAACAAACAATCGCGACTGAAGGGCGATAATGCGTGAAGGATAGCTTTAACACGGACCATGGAAATGCACATGGCAAACCACTCTAAACCCTAGTGGATGTCGGGCAGAAGATACCAGAAAGGCTCCAGCAGTTGTGTGCAGTTTTAGACTGCACTGCTGGCTACTGTATCTGTACATTGGTCTGCTCAACCACCCGGGCTCACGCTAACAGCCACTGTGCATTGACGGTGATTGGACACATGTCTGTCTGTCTGTCTGTCTGTCTGTCTGTCTGTCTGTCTGTCTGTCTGTCTGGCTGGCTGTGTCTGTCTGTCTGTGTCTGTCTGCCTGCGGTAAAGGGGGCACTCTGACCCAGTCAATGTTGCAGAGATCTGGGATGGAACCCTAGCTGCTTATCACAGGTTCACATAGAGACAGAGGCAATGCAGGATGCAGGACCAGGGTGCATGAATACTCTAGCTCACATCAAAATGATGACAAAAAGTTTAACTGTTCAAGAGCTCCACACAATGCTAAAGTACATGACAACAAAAACGATAACAGAGACAAAGACGATGATAACCACCACCACCGTCACCGCAACAATGACGACAACGACAGCAGCAGCAGCAGCAGCAGCAGCGGTACCAACAGCAACAGCAACAGCAGCGACGACGACGACGACGACGATGACAACAACAAGAACAACATGGAACATTGACAGTAAGTTCTTCTTCAGGGATGACAGCAAGAAAGCAAGAAGAACGTTGCCAGTATCACCTACCTCAGCACCGGCAGTACCAGGCACAGCTGCTACATCCAGTAACCAAACCAGCATGTCTAAACAGGACAAATGCATTGAAACAAGAAGGGAACAAGAGGGAACAAAAGTAAATGTTAAAAGAACAAACGGAATGAGGAAGCCAACATATGACACAATCAGGCGCGTAGCTCGCATGGGGGCACGGGGGCACGTGCACCCCCTAAAAAAATCGACCTAGGTTCAGCATGCACGTTATGACCATGAATGACATGCTCCAGCCATCCTACATGTATGCGGTCGTGCCCCCCCCCCCCCCCCCCAAATGGGGACCAACTACGCCCCTGCACTGTATACCGACATATGTCAACATAAGGAGCATGAACAGGACAGTAGACACCCTTAGCAAACAACGGTAACGCTATTTTTTTACGGTACTCGTACCTTGATCACCCAAATAGCGTTGAAGCTGCAGCGTATAAACGTTATGGGGGCTGATTTATCGTTGTCACCAACGGTACGTGTTTTGGCCAAATATTGCATAGTCCGTACGCATTTCACCTTGTATCGCGTATATGGTGACAAAAATGGTTGTACCGCGCGAAATACTAAAAATAGCGTGCATCTTGCTAAAGGTCGAACCCAAATCACGGTATTTTCCCCCTTACGATAATACCGTTACAACATAACGTTTTTTGCTAAGGGTGTCTAGTGTCTTCAAGGTACCGTATATTTATTAGCATAAAGTCAAACACACCATGTACATGCACATGTACACAGGCTTCAGCCAAACAGTCACACCAGTCACATCAGTCCACCAAGCCAAAGTCAGAGAAAAGCGACCTGACCTTGCATGATTGCTTTCGACGTGGCACAAGTGAAGCGACAGGCCTGGAGGTGCTGGTTTAGCCATAGCAGTTGATCAGTCAGCACAGGTAGCTCCAATGCATCACCACTGCACAGCAGCAGTTAAAGCAAACACAGACAGCTAGTATCAGTCATCATAGACATAATGGTGATAGGCGCTTTAGTTTGCACGGGGCCAGGGATGGGGGGACAGAACAGTGGCCGGCGAAACCCTGGAAACCCTGTGGCAATATGTTCATGGCTATGCAGTAGTTAGATCACAAACTTGTGATCAGCGATCTCCGACTCGATTCATTCTTCAAAGTGTTCAGAGCGTCGAAGAAGCAGGAACCACCCGTTGCCATAGGGAGACTGCATGACAGCACCGTGAGGCGGCAGTATGTGGACGCACTGAGTGCGAGTGACTGCATGGAGCAAGTCGCAGCGAACACAGCAGACCTCTCGGTGGCGTGGCAAACAGTCACAGAAATAGTGAAGGAAAAGGCAAAATCCGTTCTTGGAACAATGGTGAAAACGCGTCGGGGACTCGTCAATCCAGACCCACAGATCCAACGGTTGTCGATGCAGCAGAGATTACTGCGTCTACGGTTGGAGGACGGCAGTTTGGACGATGAAGGCAAACGCAGAGCTAGAGAAGAGAGGAACAGGATTTCCCACCAAATACGACGCAGGTGCTTGGACAACGCCAACACTCAGCTGGATAGAGCAGCAGAAGCTATTGAGCGCGCTCCCGACAGCATCAAAATGTACCAAGCAACATCAGTCTTCCGCAGAGAAAAGCAAAAGAAAATCATTGTGGAGTCTGTGGACGGATTAGTCCTTGATCGAGACGTCGACAGAGCTGACCGTGTCCGTGACCACTTCAGCACACTGTTGTGCAATCCCACACCAACAAACCATGTGACGACACCGGAGGGCTTGGCGACGCCACTGTCAAACCCAGTAGCAGTACATGAAATGGAAGCTGCACTGGCAAGAATGAACAACCAGAAAGCTGCAGGACCTGACGGAGTGCCAGCGGAGCTGCTGAAGTATGGAAAAGGATACTTGTCACCCTTGATCGTCGGACTCATAAACACAGCTGTTACCAATAACCAAGACATATCGCAAGTCATTGGAGCTGGCATATTAGTACCACTAGCAAAGCCAGGAAAACCCAGAGGTCCAGTAACAAGCCTAAGACCAGTTGTTCTCCTCAATACCATCAGAAAGGCTCTATCTCTGGTTGTACTCAAAAGAATAGCCCCAGCCGTCGATGGACACCTTGGCGCGATACAATCAGGTTTCAGAAGAGGCAGGAGCACGGCAGACGTCGTATGGACACAGCGTTGGATGAGTGCTAAGACACAGAGGCATCCATTCACCTACCACATGCTGGGAATCGACATGAGTCGTGCTTTTGACACTATCAACAGGCAGCGGCTATTGGAAGTGATGGATGGAGTAGTTGGCCCAGACGAACGCAAACTCTTGCGACTGCTCCTGGAGAGAACAACCCTCGTGGTCCGCGTTGGACAGGCGACCTCAGAGTCGTTCAGTAACACAGTTGGAACACCACAGGGCGATGGCCTAAGCCCAGTCCTGTTCACCTGTTATCTCGAGGCGGCCCTGAGGGATGTCCTGTCCCATCTGCCACCCCGTCCAGAAAGCGATAGACTACTACCCCATGAGAGCAGGTATGCTGACGATGTCAACTACTACAGCACAAGTCTAGACTGGTTACGAGCTGCACTGCCGATCATTGCGAAGGTCCTTGAATCCTGGTCGCTGTACGTAAACACCCAGAAGACGGAATGGGTCACAGTATCGTCAACAACAGAAAATTGGAAAACAGTAAAGCAGCTGGGATCACTCATGGCAACTAACGAAGACATCCAAAGGCGAAAGCAGCGGGCAACGATTGCCTTCAAGAACATGTACACTCTGTGGCTGCGGAGGGAGCATGTCTCAGAAGCTCGCAGAGTTCGCCTCTACAACGCATATGTTCTGCCGACCCTATTGTACAATTGCTGTACGTGGGGATCAACAAAGGCAGTCAGTGACAAGCTGGACGTGTTCCACAGGCAACAGCTTCGCTCGCTACTGGGCATACATTACCCCAATCGTATCACAAACATCGAGTTATACCGGAGATGTCAGAGCCAGCCCATCTCCGAGGAAGTCCACAGACGAAGAATGTCCATGCTGGGACATGTCCTACGCCTACCCGAAGACACACCACCGCAACAAGCCATGGCACTCTACTTCAATCCACCGAACACAGCCAAGCCAGGAAGACCTCTGACTACTTTAGTCACCCAGATCCAGCAAGACACTCAAGAGGAGCCCGCATCTGCAGAGCCTCCGGCAGAAGGCATCCGACAGGCAAGTGTGGAAGGCCTTCGTAAAAAACGCACAGTGAACACTGACGAAACAGAAGTTGCCCATCCTTCTCAGTGCTATTTGCTTATTGTCGATTTGTAAACCGTACCTTGCAGTCCATGTCTTCCCTTGTCATCATCATAATAGTATAGTTTTGTCTCTCTCCTTCTATTGCTCAGGAACACAGAGGCGGAAAGAGGCTGGTCCTCAAGTACGCGAAACTGTTCATAATAACATAATAATGCAGTACGGACATGCTGCTAGTACAGTGTGCGTGTTCCCACAGGATAACATGATTCCATGGATGCACAAGTTTCAGTAAATTGGCCTTCATCCACTTGCCCGCATAATTTGAGGAACCTTTTCTGCGTTATTCTGCGGGGACAGTGTGCAGTGTGCGCATGTAACACAGAGAGCTCAGTACAGTACAGTCAATACGGACTCTGACCACATCCGGTATGGCTACATGTCACCTACCCGAGCAAGGTCTGCAGTTGTGCAAGGCCATAGTGACAGATGAACCACACCGTGTACAGGCTGTACTGGCCGTGAAGCTGTGAGGAACATGGACACACGTCACACAACACGCCGCGTCTGCATACAGATACGACTAGCAGCGGAACCCGAGACGCGTGTACCATACAAACATGTATACCGTATTGTCTGGAATTCCGAATTAGGGCCGTTCTTTAATAGGCCTTATGCACGTTGTACAGATGCACGAAATCCCGTAGAATCCCGTAGACCCGGTTGGGTGTTGAATGTGCAGGACCCTATTGTGTTTATTGCTATTTCCACCGCGAAATGGGCCCTGAAGGCATTTCATACGAACACTTTTTCGACAGTGATCTAGCAAGTCGTTAGTTCAATCCCAAAGTGAAGAAGCTGGAAAAGTGATTGTTCGCCGCGAATTATGAGGCTAAATGGGTCAAACACGCATGTATAGCACACAATGAACACCCAACCGGGTATGTACACACCTACGGCCCTAGTACAGAACTTCGTACATCTGTACAATGTGCATAAGGACTATAACCGCCAGTCTGAAATGAGCGCCACATCATTTCAGAGCTTTTGTGTGGATCTTTTTTTTCAAATTGGGTGAATTTTAGGGCTCGCAAACTACTAAAGCGCCTTGGCCAGTATTGCCGAAAATACGGTACGTCGTTCTCACCTGTTGTCTAGCCTTCGCATGGTTGTCATGTTAGTTTCACGATGCATTACATACAAAGCATGTTCTACTTGCGCGGGCAGAATCTCCACTAGCTGTGTTATACACAGTCCTGTACATTACCGTACTTGCTAGGAAATCACCGTTCTCAGTCTGCGCATCATCGAATGCAGAACGGATGTGTGCTAACTCTTGATCGGTTTGACCAGTGATTGACTCTGAGCTCCTCCGCTGATGAGACCCAACAAGGTTAAACCAGCTAGCTGTCCGGAGATTCTGCCCATGCAAGCAGGACATGCTTTGTAAATTGTAATGCATCGTGGTGAAGGTAAATGTCAGCCATGCGAAATCTAGGCAAGCCTCTGACGCCAACACAGTGACGCTTCTAGAAGAGTTTTAAAAACTACATGTACATTGCACGGCAGCAAAGACCTTCTACTGTTCTGAACTTCTCTTTCGGTCAGCGTTAGCTTATGCTGTACATTGTGCAAGAAGAAAAACATCATGCAAATGATTTATCCACAATTGTACATCCCTTCAAATGAACATGTCAAAACTCACCTGAAGACAGATCTTTTCGACAAGCATCTGCGTATGGACACTGCCGTTCATGGCCAGTTGCCGAGCGTGTCCAAAGAACACATCCATCTTGTCCTGTGGACACAGCACAGTTCCCAAGTACGCCGTATGTTAATATGCATTGCACAAACATGCAAGACAATGGCAATGTCCAATTGTATTTCAAATTTTCGAATGAGCCATACAGCATTGAAAAGATCATTGTGGAGAGCAATGACTTTCCACCAGACCACTGCCAGTACCCTTATACTAGTGGGCTGTGTGGTGAAGTCAGCGGCTCTTGCTCAGCTCATACACAGCAGTTGTTCATAAATGCTATGAAAACTGCAACCATTGGCTAGTTTGCCGACTTCCTGGCGACCAGACACAGGACTGAGTGAATCACTGTGCCTCATAACTATGCGTGTACCTGTACAACAGTGGTGTAACATGGGGTCTGCTCAGAGTGGTTCCCGGAGCTATCTAGATTATGCATGCCGCAGGCATCTTACACTAGGAAAAAACTACTGCTGTTTGTGGCCAAAAGTCGACATGGAGACCTGGTTCTTAGGCATGCTATGAGCTAGAAGGGTTACATCCCTGTACAAAAGTTGGCAACTACATTCCGACCTCATGAATAAAGTAGAGGAGCGTCAATGTCACTGCAAAGCACAGTGTTTGGTGCATCCACAGAGAAGTTATACCAATATTCGTGAGGTCGAATTTCAGTGGCCGCACGCGTAGCATCAAGATTTATCCAATATAAATTATAAAACAATTACCATTGCTCACACTCACCTGAACAGCCAGCGAGGGTAAAATGCAAGCCATGGGCGAGACCACTGCATCGTGCGTACTGCTCTTGTACTCCGCCTCGGCCAAGACTGTGCCAAATTCCTTGGCAAGAATGCAGGCGAAGACGTGTGCTGCAGAGCACATGTGAGCATAGCAGTGGCATTGCAACCGCTCAGAAGTGATCCATCATGTCCAACTTTACTATCATACTGGACTGCACTGCTGACACACGGATAATGAGTGAACGAGCCAGTCACAGCACATCGTGAAATACCCTGCAAAACATTCGGAGCAATTTTTCTGATGCTTTGCCCAGGCTTGTACGCATGCAGGGCACATTGAGGAGCCCGCCCCATGTCAAAATGATATCAGAATCTACAACCTGAGTATTGGCGGGATGTACCCAATCTTTGACTTGCTGTACACAAGCAATGAACATTCTCCCCGGACAATTACAGAACACTACGAGAGCCTAATTGTAATCAACAGGACTTACGGCTCCGTCCAGTTACATCTGCTGAACTGATCTAGAAACACAAGCAAACAGAATTGTGCTGGTCTCAAGCATCGTTTTAAACTGACACAAGGGCAGTATGAAAGTGCCCACGTTCTGCATGCCATGTTGCAATGAGCAATGCTGATCCAATACGTAATGTGTACAGTCAACTTCGCTTATAACGACACTCGGCGGGGCATCAAAAAGGTGTCCTTATTCGCGAAGTATCGGTATACTTGCAAGTACCCGAAGTCTCATTATATGTATTACAGTGGGATGGGACTTTGCTCTGGGCATGGAAATTCTGTCGTTATTCGCGAATTGTCGTTATATCCGCAGTCGTTATTAGCCAAGTTGACTGTAGTAGGTATTTGTAGGTAGCAGGGAGCAGTAAAATACCGGTATTTGCTACTCCATGGTAGGTAGCCAAGTAATGATCATATACATGTAGCACTACAGTCTACACTACTGTCGGTCGCCGAAGAACTGGGGGGGGGGGGGTGTCAGCCTCCTAGCCTAGACCGTTCTTATTTTCATGTATGACAGTCTATGCATAGTTGAGTCAGCGTGTATACATTGGTACACTGTGCTTGGTGAAATTCTAGCCTGGCTGTTCTTCGGCGCCCGACAGTACTGTAATGGAGCAGCGAGATGGAATCGGAGGCACAACACGAATGAGAAAAGTGAATAACCTACATTTGAACTTACTCCAGTGCACACCTAGAGTTGAACTGGAGAAAACAACTACTAGTATCTCTGCACATAACACATAACTTCTCCCTCGGTCACACCCAGACTGACCAGGGAAACTACACTGTACAAATGATCACATAACCCTAGTCACACCTGGCAGGAGGGGGTCTTCTGAGGACGAATCAACATCAGAAATATAGTACACTAGCTGGGTCTGGGTAAGAAAGGAAACTCAAAGGGTCTGGGCCTGGGGCCCTCAGCTGGAAAAGGTAAGGATGAAAACACAAGTCAAATAAGGAATAATTGATGATTATACAAGAAACTCTGTTCTGATGTATAATCATAATTGCATGAAGAGGTGAAGCGAAATGTAACACTGTAGTGGGCCAGTGGTCCTACATTTTTACTGCATAAATAACCAGCTTTCAAAGTTTGTTTTTTTCCGTTCCTACACCATAACACGCATGCTCGGCCAGTCCTTCCTCGGCCTTGTTTGAACGCGTCAATGGCCAAGATAAAGCCCATGGGCATTTCCCGGTGCATAAGTAAATGGGATGGGCGGGAGGGACTACAGTGTTACATTTCGCTTCACCTCTTCATGCAATTATGATTATAAATCGGAACAGAGTTCCTTGTACAATCGTCACTTGCACATCAGAGGCTCCGCTCCATGTAACACAGTAGATTTCAACGCTCAAATCAGAGGTGAAGCGAACATCACCACAAGACCGGAAGAGAGGGACCAACGCAGGCCATGAAACCCCCAACCGGGCATGCAGCACACCATGCACACCACCAAGAGAGGATCCAACGCAGGCCATGAAAACCCCCAACCGGGCATGCAGCACGGCACCATGCACACCACCAGCATCAGTAAGGAACAGGGTAAACCGGTGACACGGAAACTTGCCGCAGAAATGACAAAAGGCCTGTCCAGAATAAGGACACAGGCGTAATGGCAAAAGGAAGAATAAATGAGGAAAGCCGTATAGTGCACATGCACAGATAGAACGGCATTGAGAAAGCCAGGCACAGACAGCAATCGGATTACTGAGGTAGACACAAGGTCACAGACTCAGAACCTGGCCCGACCAACACTGGCAGCGCTACGGCGCAAGCATGGAGCTGCAGAACTGCTGATGTGCCGATGGGGAAGAGCCACTGGTCTCACCCTCCCACGGCTTGAAGTAGAAGCGCTGGAACACCGATGCGCAACTCCAGTCAGCACATTTCATGATGTCCACTGTCGACATACCTTTACGCTTCGCAGCAGACGTAGAAGCGGCACGAGTGGAATGGGCGCCAAACAATGATGTATCCACACCAGCCTTGGACATAACCTGCTTGATCCAACGAGCAACCGTTGCAGAGGCGACAGGGTGGTGCGGGCGCTTCGCGCTGAGGAACAGATGCGCAGAAGATGCCGGCTGCAGGTTGGCGGTCCGACGCAAGTACTCCCTGAAGCACTCCACAACACAGAGTGCAGGAGTCACAGGAAAGGCAGCAAAGGTGACAGGTCGGGCTGGTTCCGACCCAGGGCGATGCTGCTTAGGGGGGTATGAGATAGTCAAACACCACGCCCTCGGCAGAGAAACGATGAGAGTCGAGGCTCAGCCGGTCGAGGTCCGAAGAGCGTCGAGCAGCAGTCAAGGCCATCAGAATGGCCAACTTGCCAGACAAGACAGGGAGAGACAGGTCCGTGTTGGTAGGCAGTTTAGAAAGCCAAGAAATGACAATACCCACATCCCAAGTATGTGAGCACCGCGGCTGCGGCGGACGCTCTAGGCAGATACCATGGAGCAAACGCACCACCAATGGGTGCTGGCCAATGGGTGCACCATCCAGCTCAGGCAGGGTAGCAGACATCGCTGACCGATAGACATTCAGGGTACTGTAGCTGCGGCCGCCTCAAAGGAATCGGCCAGGAACTGGAGCACCATAGCTAAAGGTGGGAGAACGGGATCCACTGACCGTTAACTGCACCAGCCCAGCCACTGCTCCCATGCCGATGCGTAAGCGGCATTGGTTGATGGCCGCCAAGAGGAGGAGAGGAGTCGCACGACCTGTGGAGAAAGTTCTGCTGCATTGAAGCGCTGCTGGAGATAGGCCATGCGGCGAGGCGCAGGTGGCGGGACAGTACCAGTGGGTGTGGACGGCCCGAGGGTGAGAGCAGCAGGCAGTCGAATGTGGGCAGAAGCATGGGGAAATCGACCAACAGTTGCAGCAAAGTCGCGTACCATGGCTGCGTATCCCATACTTGTGCGACCAGAATCATCCGGCAAGTATGGAGCGAGGCCACACGATGAGGCACCCTGTCCAGTAGGCAGAATGGTGGGAAGGCATACACCGCATTGATGTGATGTGGAGATTGGCCTCGGTTGGGGACCATTGACCACTGTAGTCGTTGTGCCGCACACCGCTCCCCAGCCGAGCAGGGACGCATTGGAGAATATGGTGAGCTGAGCAGGAGGTTTGAGAATCGAGCGACCGTTCCAAGTCTCTAGATCTGCTGGCCGCCACGCCAACTCCGTCCTGGCTTCCGGTGTCAGGCATACCATGGCAAGGTAGCTCTGATGGCGACGAAGGGCTGCAATCTTCAACTGATGAAGGTGGCGGAATTGCAGTGGAGCCAGAAACATGCCTTGGGAGCACGCAACCATCCTGCCCAGGAGTGAGGCCAATGCGCGGATGGACAGGTAGGGATGGGACATGGCTCGGTGGCACTCCTGCTGGAGTTTCCGCGCTTTGTCGATCGGCACAGACATCGTCATGGCCACAGAGTTCAACTGAAATCCTAGGAACTCGATCTGTTGCATAGGCTCGGGAATGGACTTCTTCCGATTGATTACGAAACCCAGAGATTCTAGGAGTTGGATGGCCTGCTGCGTCTGCAGCACGGCGGTCGGCCGTGACTCGGCAATCAGGAGAAGGTCGTCGAGATACATGATGAGACGAATGCCCTGACGACGAAGAACACTGATCGGGACCTTCATCAACTTCGTGAATACCCGGGGCGCGCTGGACAGGCCGAACGGCAGGCACTGAAACTCGTAGAGTTGGCCCTCCCAACTGAAGCGCAGGAGCCGGCGGTGCTGGGGATGGATCGGCACGGTGAAGTGCGCGTCCTTGAGGTCTAGCTTTGTGAGCCAATTGTCCTCTTGGACGGATAGGGGAACAAGGTGGAGACCCTCCATCTGGAAGTGCTCGTACCGCATGTGCTCGTTCAGGTGGCGGAGGTCGATGACGGGACGTTCGGCGGTGGTACCCTTCTTGGGTATGGTGAATAACCGGCTCACGAACTGGCCGGGAGATGGGCTCACCGGTCGAATTGCACCTTTGGATAAGAGATCCTCTATTTCCTGGTGGACGATGGCGCATTTTCGGGAGGAAACCGCATCTCTGTCGGAGCGGGCCGCTGGCAAGGAACTCCAATCGGCCCGCTACCTTGGGGGCAGGGGTTTCCGTGAGGCAGCCAGGCACGGGGAGGTCGTCAACGACGTGGGCGCCCGCAAAAGGGCTAGCCTCGGCCGTTTTTTGCTGGCTGGTGGAAATGCTCCTCAGGCCGGCGGGTGACATGGCCCCGTCCTGCCCTGTCGTAAGGGCGGAACCGCACTGGATCTGACCGGTACATGGTGCGACCAGAAAAACGGTCAGGACGGGCAGGCTGCGACCGGTCCTGCGCGGTCCCCGGGCGCCGCCCAGAAGGCCGTGGCTGGAATACATCCATTTCCTGGCACTTCCGTTTGTACTCCCGGGAAAAGCCATCACCGAAGAGGAGATCACCGGAAGGATGCAAGCCCTGAAGCAGGCTCTTCGGGCATCTCTTTGGCAGCACTGCAATGAGGCGCTGACGGCGTGCCTCCGACAACACATTCGAGGCGTCGCCCGTCATGACGATCGCCATCTGGACCAGCTCGGTCAGTTCGTGGACCGGCCGGCCCTGCTCAATCGCAGCCCAGAGCGCGGCCAGGGGACGGAAAACATCCGTAACCTTTGTTGGATGTTGGCCAGCATTTGATCCGCTCTCTTGGCATTGGCGAGACCCTGGACATCCGACAGGAACGGGTCCACGTGTGGACATCACGTTTCTTCCAAGTTCGGTCGGGGACACAGTTTCCGCGCCCGTCGACGCTCAGCAAAGGAGAGGGAACAACGACAGTGTTCCCGTAGACACGAGGTCATGTGCGAGGGGGGAGACCATACAGAGTCGTTCCCCAACCCCTTAGGGGCGAAGCCCGCGCCGCCAGCGTGAGCTGTACTACCGCTACCACGGCGATGCCCGTGGGCAGCCGAGTCATCCGATGACGGACATGTGCCACTAGCACTGTCGGAGTCACTATCTGACGTACCAGAGCTAGTACTAGTGCCAGTACTAGTTGAATCCCGGTGCCTGGAGAAACGGTGCGACTCGCGCCGTCTGGGTGACCAATGTGGCCCCCGGGCACTCAAGCGGGTCCCATGCGTAGCACGCGAGCGTGACACCGACCAAGATCTATCCGCAGATTGAGATCTAGATCTTGATCTACGTGTACAAGTAGCAACAGCCGATCTAAGGCGGGTACGTGTACGTCGTTCATGTGAAGCAGAACGAGGGGGAGATCGTGAGTGGGGTGGAGATGGAGATCTGTCCCGTGAGCATGATCTAGATCTAGACCGAGCACGTAAATCACGTGACACAGATACGTCAGTGGCGTTACCCCTAATATGGCCGCGGCCGCCATTGCTGGAGTTGCGGTCCGTGGAAAAACCGAGGCTGGCAGAACGACGTTCAGCCAAGGAGACAAAACGAAAAGGCTCCCCGCCATCTACCCGAGAGTCATCATGGTCCCCTTCCCTGGTGGAAGAGTTCCGAGCCTCCTCCATTTCTTGACCACCAGAGGCTGTGGTGGTGCCACGACCAGCTTCTATTCCGCTCGTGGGTGCGGAATTTGAGGAAATTTGTATACCGTTCCCCGAAACGGTGTCTCCGATTTGTTCCGCGGGAGTGGGCGGATGCCGCGATGGCAGATTGTACCTCTGGCTGTGCCAGGGTATGCAGCAAATCCAAAACAGCGTCCATCGTGGAGATATTTCGGAAAAACTCGAAGAGGCATGCAATGCAAACTACACAGAAAATGCAGTAAAAACAAGGCCGAGGAAGGACTGGCTGAGCATGCGTGTTATGGTGTAGGAACGAAAAAGAAAAAAAGAAAAAACTTTGAAAACTGGTTATTTATGCAGTAAAAATGTAGGGCCACTACAGCGGAGCCTCTGATGTGCAATGACAGTATTGCATGCCGATAGGTGTACGAGTGCGGTCGTGCCACTAGTGTGCGTGAGCAGTGCGAGTAGCAGTGTCATGTACCAGGTCGATACCAGCTCTAAAACACTCGCTGTGACCTGGTGACTCGGCGAAGTCGCATGTACAAAAAAATCATCAGATGGGTCTAGAGAGCACGGGACGGATTATCTGCATGCATGTGTGCATATAAGGCTCAACACCCAGGTGTAGTAAGCACTCTCTCGAGCCACTACAACTCACTCCAAGTGTACTACAAATCTCTACAATGCACATGTACTACTGTACATCGTGCATGGCTCAGATCAGGAACGTTATCAAGATACAACGGGCATAAGCGCTCAAGAGTGCGCAACTCCACATACAGGGTCTCCGAAGGCTGTTCAACTCTGCATACAGGGTCTCCGAACGCAAGACTTCCATGTACATCATGTGCTCCACACATGCATTGTACTACGTACAACGAAGGGCAGCGCGCGCAATCCGGATATCTGCCATGACATGTTGATGCCTCGTACGTGCACAAGCTGAGCGGGTTTCTTTCAAAACCTGCTATTTTTAGTATGTTTTACTACTCTCCTGCTAGCTTACTAAAAAACAGGCAGGAAACGTACAACGTGAGCACTACACCACGTGATGTGAGTTTTCGCTATGGGCGGCCCCCATCTCACGGGTGCTAATAGTCACTGCTTTAATATATCATAAATGATGATGCTCTTGACAAATGTGATCGACTGCTGGCCAGGTGTATGAAGTACAACATGATGTCATCATGACTATGCATGCACTACAGTAGTAAGCAGGGAGTAGTAAAATGCCGGTATTTTACTACTCCCTGCTGGTAAGCACGCACAAGCAACTTACCTTGTCGCCATCGGTGTGAAGATAGTCAATGCTATTTGACAGGAACCGGTAGGCCTTCATGTGTACCTGAGTACTCGCCATCCCGGTGTATTTACGTGTAACACCGACGTCAGCAACCGACACTGGAGACCATGGTAAGAGGATAAAATGCGCATAGCACACGGATAACATATTGGCAAATGCGTCCGGTTCTCTCTAATGCATGCAGGTTTGTCACGTGATGTGAAGTTTTGCCGTCGCAGACCCCATGGCTGGAGGTACACACTCGGGGCGGGGGTATGTACTCTTTGTATCGTTGATCTGCCTCCTCCCTAGTCCCCCCCCCCCTCCCCCCTTGTGAATTTCTACCCGTGAGGCGACTTCAGCGTACATATATATGTCAAAATACGGTGTTGAAACCGACACACAACGCCGAGAACCATCTCCCTCCAGGAACGGACATTGCAGCATACCGTAAAGTTCCGTGTATACGCCCACTCTAAATAACGCCCATGCCCGAAAAAAACGCCCATCGAATCGACATCCACACTCAAAGCCCGTCGTGAGTTCGCCCATGCCCGAAAACCGCCCAGGGTGATGCTGTACCTGAGTATATGTATGTGTGCAAAATGTTCTGCATGCTTATGAAAACACAAGCGATGCAATATGCACCTTGTAGTTGTATAGGCCCAGTCCTGAAATAACGCCCGGTTTTCAGACCCTTGTTCTGTATACGCCCGGGGCTTATTTACGGAACTTTACGGTATGCCGACGACACTACGCTTTTCAACTGTATCGCCTCGAGAGTGTCCATATCTGGCAGCTCAGCAATCATGCAACCGGGTGTGGATGCACTGTCTCGCTGGGGTGCAGAGTGGAAAATCAAGTTTGAGCTCTCCAACACCCAAGCCATGACCATCGCGCATCATCGCCAGCCTTGGCAACTCCCGGGAACCACTTCTGACGCTACGCCAGTCAGTAAAGCAGGCCACCTGCAGCTCCTGGGGGTCACCTTTGACTCCCAGCTGACATATGCGCAGCATATCCGTACGATCCGCTCAAGAGCTCAGCAACACCTAGGTTTCCTGCGGAAGGCCTCTGCTGTCCTAGAGCCCCCTGGCCGGCTCCGAGCCTATAATGGGTTTGTTTGCCCTGTGCTGGAGTACTGTCCCCTGGTCTGGCTTGGTGCGCCACTCTCGCACCTGGCCAAGCTAGACTAGATCCAGTGACGAGCCATCCACATCATCGGATCGGGCTCCTGGCTCTGCAGTCTATCTCTGCAGCGGATAGTGGCTTCGCTCACATACTTGTACAAGCTATTCTGCCTGGATGCGGAGAGCCTGCTCAAGAAGATTCTCCCCCCTGGTGCCCAACACATGCAGCCCGCCCGCGTGTCTGCTCAGCCTACGCACCCACACCAGCTATCAATCAACCTCCCAGCACGCACTCGAAACAGCTGTCTTCGCACATTTCCTGCCAGCGCTGTGCAGACGTAGACATGGAATGCTCTGTCCCAAAGCATGTTGCAGAGACCCACACACCTGGAGGGGCTGGCGTGCGGCACGCCTTCAAGTGTTGTGTCCACCGTCATCTCCAGCTGCAACACTGGAGCTGGGCGACTGAGAGCTTCTAGTAGACCTTGTCACTGGACAGTTCTGTCCGTTTGGTTGTAGTGAATTCAAATAAAGAAAACAACAACAACCTCCCAACCCCATTTCAGCCATGGTGCACACACCGCGTCTGCTCCCCTCCCCGAGACAGGCCTTTTTAGCTTGCGAATATACTTCTTTCTTGCTCTATGTAGTGGCACAGTAGCTCCCTTGTTCATGTAATAGCTTGTCCACTGTAACAATTGTGAATTTGCCGGCCAAATAGCTGAGGCTGCAGTAAATTCACCAATCATCTCATGTTTCAATGGTCTTTTTATTTTATTTTTAACAATTTCGTAACCTCTCTCTCTCTCCATGCACATATACAATGTTGTCAACGTTGTATATGTGCATAAGAATGTACACTAAAATTGTACCAACGGCAGATACCCCTTTCATGATGACCGCATGATATCGCATAATGCCGCATAATGACCTATTTCGCCCGGATTTTAAGGAAATTGTCCCCGTTTCTCTGTGGGGACAGTATATAGCTGCAGGGACAACCCAGGACCAGGCCTGTTGGCAAGAAACTGACCAAACTATCATCAAGTGCCATAAGGTACCCCCTACAACAGCCTACTAGTTGAAGTTCGTGTAGTAGGATATCATTTCTAGTACGCACATGATCATGGACAGCATAAGTAACTAGTTTTGATACAGAGTCTGAGTGCCAGTGTGCAGACAGGCTGTACTTCGTACCTCGGATTTAGAGATAGAGAATTTCACTCTGCACGTTGTCCAAACTTCGCCACAGCACGTACAGGAATTACTAACAGGAATACACTACGCCGAGGAACATGTTCGCATCTTCTATCCGCTGTCATTAGTAAGTTGAAGGGATGCATTTTTGACTCGACTACGTGAAGAAGATGATGATGACAAACAATAATATTCTGTCCATGTAGATTGTAGTCTCTGCCAGGGAGTCGTAAAATACTATTTTACGACTCCCTGGTACATGGTCTCTGCACTCTGCAGTCCACAATGGACCACATGGCACATGTCTGAAAACTAGTTGCGGTGTTTGATCTTGATCAGGGAGTCGTCAAATAAGGTATTTGACGACTCCCTGATCTTGATGATTGATCTCGAACTCAAAATTTCCCGCGAAATACATAAACAACATGCCAGCCTGGCCTTGTGCACATCGATCATGCATGCATACACATGGTGACGTCATGCATGACGTACATATATGGGCCTTTATGATTTGCACCGGGGACTGTCCCTGATTTGCACTGCAAATATTGCAAGTAGTAGTACCGTATTTTTTCAAACTCTGCATGCAGTACTATTACCCGTACAGCTGATTCCACGATCGGGTACGAGTTGTAGATCTACTACATGTACAGAACATTTTACTTTGTACCGGTACTCTCACTCAAGCGCCATAGAGTCATCTTTCTTTTGTTCTGCTGAATTGCATCTGATATCATCATCCGAACACAGGGAAACAAGTCGACTGCATAACACGGGACTTGATGATTACGCCGGTACGTCACCATCAAGCATTATTGTGAAGTACAATTATCCGGAGAGAAGGGTAGATGCTCGGCCACCTCTATACAGTTCAACACGGTGGCAGCAGCCAGAGCAGCACAGCATGGCAAATGCACAGCGCTCACAACTACGAAAAAAGGATACAAATGACGCAATGAAGCCAGAACGTGGCCATTACGTGGATGAAATGAGTTTAAAAAAAAGTTGCATTATAATCTATGACTCCAAGTAATTTTTAAAAGAAGAACAACAGAACAAACTACACATGTAATCAGAACACTATGATAGCAGTATGTAAACGAATCAGGACAGTGCACTGCACTCTCTGGTTTCTACAGGCCAAACGCTACATGGTGACACATCTACAAAGCATGTCAATGCATCTAAGATAGATTCTAATAAAAATCAGCGGCAAACAAGTCAAGGCGCTGTGTAGTGTGCTGTGGAAATAAACTATGAAAACTATACTGGCAGTATGTTCAGGTACAGTGGAAAAAAGAGTCAATCAAGAATCTGATTAAAAACAACAGCACAGCGTTACAGGCCTGCTTACATCACCTACTAATATTGAGTGTCCAATAAAAGACATCTCCTTGACAGCAACATACACAATGATCGCTTCCAAGCTAGTTCTCTCAAATGCACACACCACAGGCCTGGGAGCACGGCAGTGGTACGAGAAACAAAAAAAAGGAAATGTCCGAATGAAGTTAGACGGACACCAGCCGTGCAGGATTATTACAGATAGATGACGATGGCTTCAGACACAGATGTCGGGGAAATAAAATCAGTGAAAAAAAGATGTTATCTGAACACACTACTCATCGCTAATCATCATAGGATGGGATATCGGCATAGGAGAATCCTTGGTATCCTTTGTAAGCATAGTATGCTATCCGCACATGGTAGGCACCGGGGATGAACAGCAGGCAGCCCAGGAAGAACAGCGGATAGCAATGCTCCCAGAACTAAACCACACGCAGACAGGGAAGAACAAGTCGCAAGACAGAAAAAATAGAGTGAAAAAATGAGAAAAGTATTATATCCCATCGGGAAACGGGAGAGATACACATACTCAGAGTCCATTCACATAGAATAGACCCGCTGGCGTTTGAAAGCCCAATTTTGGCTGAATTCAGGCTCAGACCCCACTTAATTTTTTTAATTCCTGGAATTCGGACCTGCGTCTCCATACATTTTACATTTTGCTATGGTATACCTGTCCTGCCTTTGCGAAAACCTGGCCAATTTTCTGACCTGAGTCTGTATGTTACACTCAGGGTCACAGCTCACCATCTCCACTTAGGAGTTAGGGGTTCAAGGTCAATGCTCTCTAATTTCTATACAGGGTCACTGAGGAGTCGTACTTTATCGACTCGTGGGAGTTAGTGTGAGGTTCTTGGCTTTGTCCGGCACATTATATTGTTATGTCTTGAATTTACGCACTTCCTTTTCGCTTTCCCAATCAGATTCCATGCCGTGCATGCTGTGAACTCCACACTATCCTTTTTCTAGTTGACTTCTGTACACAGTGTGCTGTGCGTACTGACATGCTTCACGTTCTGGGCTACCCACAGTGTTACTTCATTGCCTCCACATTCCGGAGCTCTTGTTGGTTCTCTTGTTTCTTTATGACTCGGTCAGTGCTCCTTTCTGGTCTACTTGTCTCTGTATGCCTGCTGATGCTTTCTGACACATCACACCATGCTTTCTGACACACGATAGAGAACGCATCGTGTCATATTTGGATTAGAGGTGGCACAAGGCGAATGATGCATTTTTCGTGAACTTGTGTCGAGTGCTGCTGATAACTGTATATGGCGGTAGGAAGAGAAAGATGCACGCTTGGCCTAATGAGCGGCTTTTGGCGAATGATGCGACCATGTAGAGGGGTTACTACCCAAATAACCTTATATGGAATGGTGACCATGTGTTGAGGGTTGAACAAGTACTTACCGTAATGTCGCGTCAAGAGTCCATAACCCTGGGGTTATGGACTCTTGGTCGCGTATAAAAGCAGGTGCTTATGGCCGTATAAGCCGATATCAGTGCTACAGTCCATTCAGAAAAAGATGGGCCCTGGCTCTGGCGAGCTCCCGTATTTGGCGATTTTTTCGTGATTTCATTGTACACAGTGCAGTGCTGCGAAATTTGAACTTTGAAAAAGAGTCCAAAAAGGGTACCTGAACTGGGGTTCGAACCCCACAATGCACTGTTGCAGGCAGGGTCAAACGGCCTGGATTTTGATGGTTTTTTCCAATTCAATGCTTCTGGGGCAAAACCTGGCCGATATCCTATTCTTGTTATGGCTTGCTTTTTGGACAAATAGACTTCAGAAACATAATTGGAAGAGGATTCCATAGGGGATTGCAGAAAAAAATTCTAAAAAAACTCAAAGTTTGACCCATTTATGGCCAAAAGCTAGAAGTCCATCTTTTTCTGAATGGACTGTAGGCTTCTATTCAAGCCAGGCGTCTATTCACACCACGTATCTCTATGTATGTCAACACTAAACCAGGCTTATGTGCTGACTGTGTATCTTAAAAATCAGGCTTGTATTCAAAACAGGCTTCTATACAAGACAGGCTTTTATACAAGACACTACAGTACTGTTGTTTTAGGGTGAGTTTGAATTGTCCCCGTCAACTTTTCGACAATAAAACAGCTGTCAGCCTCACCACTTTCCAATCGAATCGTCGTAGCAGTGTTTCTAAGCGTACCCAGAGATCGGCAGCTAGCTCTGCACCACAATTACATGGCTAGGCAAACCAGCAACAGACCCACTGATACCAAGAGTACATGGTGAAACAAGAGTGTGCTGCTTGAATGGGTTGCTTTACCGAGGAAATTCCTGGATAACATCATTTTTGGCGATGTAGTCCGTACAAGCAGGATTCTAGCTGGTCAGCTGGTGCACAACTTCAGCTCAGTTGTATGTACTACAAAATTGTATGCCACTCCCTGCAGCCTTTTCTCCACCAACTACAACACAATCCAGGAATTTCGCCATGACAAGACACCCACACAGAAGAAGTCAGAAGCTGCGCATGCTTGGTTTCATGTACTCCTGTTGAAACCCGTGGGTCAAGTGGAAAACACTGCAGGCTTGCATTACGAAACCATTTCACAATGACCTAACTCAGACGCAGGTGTAAAGGATAGACAAGCACACAGAGCAATGGCTGCCTTACCTCACTGTGAATGACACCGACACGAAGAATTATTGCTAAGGACAAGAATGTTGTGCCCAAAAGGAACAGCACCACCGCCAGGGCTATCGACTCCCAGGGAACTTTGACGGGCGGCTTCTTCCACTACAGACACAGATGTATGCACACACACACACACACACACACACACACACACACACACACACACACACACACACACACACACACACACACACACACACACACACACAAACACACAGCGTACAATATATCTACTGTGAAGGCAACCGACCACAACCAATACAAAAGCCATATCATGTCATCAAGAGCATATAACCCCCAGGAGTGCGCACATCTGCATGGGTTTGCTATGCGGTTTACAGACCGCAAAACTCACATCACGCGGTCTGGTGTTCTCTTTGGACATTACCCGGGCATTTTCGCGAACAATACCTTAAAAGTACAATGGAAAAATAGCAAATACGTAACTCACAGATCCAGACTACGTGCATGCTGACCTCTGCTGTATCTCCAACAGGCGTGTTTGATAACACACAATTCTGTACACTTCCGATACCCACACTCTACTGGAGCACTCACTACTCGGAGTAAGGGGGCTAGGCGCTGCATCCGCCACCTTGGTATATAAGGTAATCAGGCACGGTGGTGGCCTTGCACGAGCGAAACTGCCTAAGCTGGCTGCGCTTTCTTCTCAGCACAATTGTTTAGCCGGATGTGAGAACTTTACTTACTTATCAAAACATGACCAGAGAGTGGAAGGAGTAGAAATTAGGGATTACAGGGTGTAGTTGTGCCCAGCGTTCAGAGTTGAATGTGTACCTGGGACCTGCATCAACTACCATGTACACATTGTAGTCGAATTTGTATACAACTGCCGTGCCAAGATGACTCAGGCTGTGTTTACATGAGAATTTTCAACCCGGGTCGAGTTCAGCCCGGGTTGAAAGTCTGTACGATAGACAAAATAGGTGCGCGTTTACATGCAGGCAGTTGACCCGGGTCAAATACTGATATGCCGCCAAAGTCCACTTCTAGAGTCTTGAATGGTCACGTGAATACTTTCGCGCGAAATTTACCTGTGCACTGCTATTCAAATATGGCGCGAGATACGCATAGAAGTACGTTAGTACTATTTTCTCGGGGTGGGTTGAAATCAACCCGGGGCGAAGTTTCAACCCGGGTCAAGCGCAATGCGTCATGTAAACGCGCCATTAATTTTGTGTACATGGCGGGTTGAAATCTGACCCGGGTTGAAACGCCTCGTGTAAACACAGCCTTATGCACATTGTACAGATGTACGAATTCCCGTAGGTGTGTACATGCCCGGCTGGGTACGGTGTTCATTCGGTGCTATGCATGCGCATCCGACCAGTTTAGCCCAATAGCAGACTGTCGCTCTTCCAGCTTCATCACTTTGGTTCGAGCTAATGACCAGCTAGACCTTTGTCCGGAAAAGGTTTTTGCATGAAATGACTGCAGAGCACGTTTCGTAGTGGAGAATACAGATAACACAATAGGGTCCTGTAAAATCAACACCCAACCAGGCCTACGAGATTCTACAGGATCCTATGGCATTTCGTACATGACGTCAATGTGCATAAGGCTTAGTCTCGTTGCACACTACTGTACTACTAGTATTTCAAATTTTCCAAATAGCCTATTGTGTGGGGGGTTTTCCCTTTCGTCATGGCGGTGTCAACTCAACAGAAATCTCTCGTTTCCTGAAAACGCTCTTTACCTAGTAACACAAACACAACGGCTTACTTGTCCTGGCTCGTACTGCTCTTCACTCGTTCTCAATTTTGAATACTTTACACCTGACCTGTTCATTGTGAGGTCGAGGCAGTCAGCAGCAGAGAACTGGACAAAAGTCCCATGCGCAGCGAAGAAAGTAAATTCCTCCAGGCGACTATAAAAGCAGATACTGTCGAACAAGTGACCAGTTGCTGGAGAGTCTGCTCAATATACGCAAAGGGCAATTGTTTCAGTGGACAAAAAGTATTCCATACATTTCAAAATCCAAACAAAAGTAACAAAATCCTCTTGGTTTTCTTGTACCAGTCGCCTGGGCAGGATAGCACCGAGTGGCGATCGCGCGAGTGCAGTCCATTTCAAAACTACAGACGCGTACGAGTACCTATAACCGCAAAAACCGTTATGCCAGCATCTGTACCAGGGAGTAGTAAAATATTATGTATTTTACTACTCCCTGATCTATACCACATAAAATCTGTGATCACTTTGTGCATAAATTTTTCCCAAATAATAATTGGTATCCAATCGTTTAAGGGTGCGTTTGGTTGGTACGATCTAGAACAGGATCGAACAGCTGGTGCACATGGAGCAGCCTCATGCCAACCAAACGGTACTCCAGAAACAGAGCACATTTTTGTGGAAAAATGTGCCAAACCGGGTGCGTCCTTCAAAACTGTGTATGGTCGACCGGTCACCATGGTCACTTTGTACGGTACAACGAGTCCAACCCAAAAGCGTATGCACGTGATCATTTGGGACCAAAATCGATGTTCCCGCCAGGTTTCACTGTGAAAAAGTGAAACTGCTCGGTCTGCTCCGGCCTCGAGGCCGGAGCAAGCAGAACATGTTCTGGCCGACCCAGAACAGGTGCAGTCCCAACCAAACGCGCTGTTCTGGTGAATCCTGTTCTAGTTCGTACCAACCAAACGCGCCCTAAGAAAGGAGAGTAATTGTGGAGCGGACCTGAGCAATATTCCGAAAACTAGTATTCTCAAAAAGGTCCAGCCAAATTTGAAATATTTCAAAAACCCTACGCGTCTAGTATAGTTTTGAAATGGACTGTAGATTGCAGTACAGTGTACTTTTGTAGTCGTATCATCGGTATGCTGCCTTTGCTGGCCATGTCACGTCAGTGTGATCGTGATGACGTGAGTTGTGTCGTGGAGGTGGTCTGCTGTCTGTAGGTCATACGACATGAACCTTGTACACATATTGCACGTTTTGCAGTCAATCCGTACCTTCGAGCGGACACAAGCTCCACACAAAACCCTGCCAAGCGTGATCTTAGTACACTAAGATTCTCACATCGTACAAACTTCGTTGCACTCTGCCATACGATTTTCCTTTCCCTGGCTGTAAAATCAAGGTGGGGCGCTCTCGCGAGACGGGGCGCTCTGGCGGTACTTTACGGTCCCTGCGGGAATTTGCGGAAAAAGTCATCGAAAACTTGCGCAAGAAATTGCGGCAGAAAACAACAAAAACGCGGCGAAAAATGCGGAAAGATGCGGAACTTGCCAGGAACTCGCGGAATTATTGGCAGGAAATTGCGGATTTGGGCCAAATCACGAAATTTGTTGCATCATTAGAGTCGCTATTTGCGTACTGTACAAATAACCCACGTACAGGATCATAGAAAGCACTGTATACTGCGTGAAAAGTGCAGAAAACAACAAAAAACGCGGGAAATCGGGGACTTTTCAGAAATTTGCGGGTTTTGGCCAAAATCGCGAAATTTGTTGCATCCGTGGAATCGCGATTTCCTGGAGGGACAGTATTATTTTCAAGGGGTTCACCGCTTTGGGTGTACATGTATGAGCAGAAGTTTAAGTGAAAGTAGTGGAAAGTAAAAGTTGTGCAGCGATGATTGCACGAGGTGATTTGGCTTTTTTTTAACATGGTTGTAAAATGACGTTTTTTCAGCCACTTCTAGGCAAGCTACGGCCAAATAAATTGTTGCAAGTGGAAGTGCTATTCGTCATGCCCGTTGTCTCAAAAAATAGGAATGATCCCACTTTGGAAAGTGTCTTGAATCATGTCCTACTTTCACAGTATTCTCAGGATTCAAATAATTGGTGTGTCATTTTTTAACAAATTTGTAACAATGGCATCACAAACTAGGATATTCGATCATCAATGTTCTGAAGTTTATAGATATCACTTCAAGGATTGCTAGTGGATGAAAAATTAATCTGTCAACTGCACCGTATGCTGCGAAAGCCGTGTTTTTGTATTTGTAACTAGTGGCTGTGTCATACGGTAGAATTGGATAGGTAGCATCGCACTGCAGCCATGTTTTCGTTCTCTCAGAGTGTATTCCTCTACCTACTGTTCTTCATTATTGTCTTTAGTGATGGCAAGACGGCCTGACGTCGTCCAAAGGCCCTGCGGAAGCAATTCACTGCCCTTCTCGTCCATCCAGGGGCTTATTTTACACATGTTACACCTAATGGCAAAGCACCCACCACTAGTTATACCGACGTGGCAGGGAGAATTAAATTATATGCACCAAATGTTCTGGTCAATGTTGATCTACGATAAACTGGCTCTCATTTGCCACCACCCGTGTTTCGATACAATATACAGCCATCCGGAGCAGAGAAACAGCCAGAAGAAAAGCATTACACATTATTTTGTTAAAAAATGCCAAACTACCTCGTACTCTTGGACTTGCTTGGTTGTGTCTTGGGCCTCTCTTGGCATTTCGCATGTGACTCCGCGATCCGTGCGTGTCTGCTGGGTGACCATGGTGACAAGATCTCACTGAACTGAAATAATAATTTTAAAAATTTAATTCTGAATGCATGCCGGCATGCCGAGCTATAAATAATTAATTAAAATTATGTAGCTACAGCTACAGCGCAGCTACAGCTACAGCGCAGCTACAAGAATGATTATTATCAAGACTAGACTGCAAGACTGAAAGAGTTCTCTTGGTACTGCCTACCGGTACTGGTAGATCTACATAGTCATTTTTCTCTGCATGCCCTGGATGTGACAGTGTCAGGGTGGTCTTTGTGAAAGTAACACTACAATTGTAGTTTGCAAATTTGTATTTTATCTCTTGCGAGTCTGTGCACGTGCGGGGATTTCATCATCGACACCTTTCATTTGAATCATTAATTTTCACTTTCTGTTTTTTTCTGATTTTTCTTTCACCTTTTCGCAGAAGAAAATAATAATTATTTTAATGACGACCAAACGGCCGGGCGCAGCAGGAACGTGAGCAAGCACTTCTTGATCCAAATGTCATCGTTTAGGCAGGCACTCCACCTGATTTGAAGCCAGCATGTTTGCCCTGGCCTGGCCTAGTACCTCCATCGAGTAAACATGGTAGACGGGTGCCTAAATAAGCCCCAGGCCATTATAGTTTCTCGTGTAAGCAGGGTCTAGATTCCAAACAGACTGCAAAAGTACAGAGTGTGGTTTTTTAGTACAAAGTATTGGGACTTTTTGATTTTTTTTGGCATGATCACGAGTGCTTATCTACCAAAAAAAGCAAAGTGGATGTGCTTGCGCGGCTTCATTTTTGGTAGGGTGTCATATGGGCGCACCCAGCCCTTTTTTGAGTACGACTCCCTCCTGTACTGTACTGGTTGCAACACGTTGCAGCATAGATCTACGCCTGATACGGCTCACGCGCGCATCTTCTGCGCGTCTAGGTACGTATCCTTTGCATATCCTATATATATAGGCCTATGGGTACAAGTTTTTGGTTTGTGGGTACAACTACGCCCGATACGGCGTCGTGCACGCATACGTGGGGAAGATGCTCATCCAGCGTTTTTGCTGGGTCTTTTTGGTGTTTTTCCTCAGGGAATTCCACAGTCAGTGTCGTCTCAATCTGCCAGTTCCAAAGTGATGGCAAGCTTGGACAATGGCCCGGAGTGAAATGTCATCTACCTGCCGTAATGAAGTATAAGTAGTCTACGTCTGAGTTTGCAGGTGCTAACTACTGTTATGTAGTACATTTGTAGAGAAGGTGAGCGGTGCAGTGTACTGACTGTACGAGTCGGTAGCCTTCGTATCATCCCGAATTTCCACTAGGGGGACCGCTCGACTTTCGGACGTTTGCACTTGCGACTGCAGCTTGCGGGAGCAGTGCATTGCAAGTGACTAGAGCGTCCGCGTCAATCTGATTGATAAGGTACGAGTTCTTTTTTACTTTTATCCTAGCAGCATGTCGTTAGTTGACTTGTCTCTGCGCTGCGGAGAGTTCGCAGCTCTTTGAGTAAAAAAATGATCCTCGCCAATATTAGCATGATTAGGTCCCAGTGAAAAAAATTGTACGCCCCCATGTGTGAAAATATCTCAGCTAAGCGCTTTAGCTAATTACTAAATTAGTATTGCGGGTCGTGTCACATTGTTCTCTATCGCGAATACTATGATGTTACAAATTTGGGTTAATACCTCGACCTGCATAGTATTATGGATATAAGCACTTGTGACTTACAGCATCCTCTGCTCTAGTTTTGACTACATACTCGGAGTCGTGTTGTAATGCACTGTCTGTACTCTGTAGTGTGTATGGTGTGATTTGAGTTTGTACTAGTATTCTTTGTGCTGCGTGTCGCGTGCTGTACACGTTACACACTTTCTGTATCGTGCCGCATGCGTCGCACACTTCTGTAACAGGTTCACATTATAAACGCGCTATACGCATAACGCACGATTCACTAAATCACTTGTTTTGCAATGCAACACTTGCGACACGGAAATGCCTGTCGCGTACTGTTGCAAATAGTCGCTAGGCCACTGTCGCAAAAGTTGACCAAAAGTTCAACTTTTGCGGCGTACGTCGATGGAGTACAGCCTACTGTAGCCAGTGTAGGCTGGAGTCACTTGCGGTGCACGTGCATCTACTATGCACTGCATTTAGATGTCACAGAAACCAAAGAGATTGTGAACCGTACGCCGCGGTCACCTCACAGGTGGTATTGTTGATTGTGATTTTCTAGTACACACTTTGTGTAGCGTGCTGTATGTCAAGGCAAAGCACGGTTTGCAATACCACTTTTTGCAATGGGATGTGGGACCTGCGACTCTGGCGACAACAGAAATGCCTGTCGCGTACGATTACATGCAGTCGCCGCAAGGCCACTGTCACATAACTTGACCGCAGTTCCATCCCGTGAAGCACGTCGGTGGAGTACAGTTTTCTACACTGGGTGCGCGTGCAGTGCATGTGCAACAGTGCATAATAATAGTTATGCATTTACACTCATACCTCGGCTTTTCGGACCCTGACGTTATGGGCACTTAGTTCTACCGGGCACCCTCTGGGCGAGTTTCAGTGCAAGTATTACTGCTCTTCTGTCACTTTTTTGGAACGAGCGACGTCACATGCCATATCTATGGCCTTTCCTCATCAAAATGTATGTGATTCGGAGTTACGGACATTTCGAAGGTACGGTCAGTGCCCGGTCCTGGACCGCCCAGATAAACGAGTGTACTGTGCACTGCGTTTAGACGTCGCAGAAATTGGTATCGTGAATCATGCTTTGCACGCTTCCTGTAACGTGCTGTCCGTGTTCTGCACTTTTGCAACTACATGTACATGTACCATTCTGTACTGTGCAGTCGTTGAACAGGTTGCCAGTGCCCTGATGGTTGCGCTCGCTATACTGCACATACATGATTGTATAGTCCAGCTTAGCGTGTGAGTTTGCGATTGTCGAACTTCCGATGAGAGCTATTTTACTATGAGAGACTATGAAAACAAGCTCTGGTTAATAGAAAACGAGCATACTGGTATAGGGTCAGCGATGGTAAGAACTTGAGTCTTTACATCACATGACAAACCCCGTACAACCATGCGCATGGTAGTTACCGAGTTGTACACTATCTTGCTTTGGGTACACGTCTCTGGCGGCCACTTTGCACTGCCGTAAAAGCCCGTCATAAGGCCCTGGGCGGAAACTGTTCGTTAGAAAGGGTCAATTTTGTATGGGCTCAAACAGGGACATGGACACTGGTTCACGATCATGAAATTCGCTGTATGACAGTTCGTTATAAGCGGAGTCAACTGCACGTTTACTGGCAATAGTATTGTGCCTGCTATCCAGTCACTTTGCTGATGTGCATGTATTGTTTTCTTGTTTTTTTCCGGTTTTGTTTTTCTTGTCTGCCAGGACGCCCTGGACTCTTGCAGGTAAGCACAGGCAATGTTGTATTTGAACTTTTTTTCTTGAAAAACAGCGGCCTTCTATGCATACCGTTGAAACTGACCAGTCTCACCAATAGTACATAAACCAAAGCATGCTCCTCCCCGGGGTCAGGGGGGGGGGTGGGAAGAGCCCACGGTGAAGTATTTTTTGTTTAGAGAGGCCATACAGGTAAGTTAGTGGCTCACCTTTACAGCATCTCACACCTGATTGACTGGCTACTTTACCATATTTCTCCTGCCCATTGAGACTTCTTGTACAGAAGGTGAAAGATGCATGCACATTTCCCGTTATCACCATGGTGATACGCTGACTTGGCCCGGAACCTACAATGCAGTGGGATATTTTTACACATGTATCTAAGTAAGGACTTCAGAGGGAGACTTATTATCACACGACGTGACGAAGCCGGTTGTAAAACTTGTGAGGCCTTCCGTACCATTATAAAAATGGTAACAGCTGGCTTCGTCTCTTCGTATGATGAAATGTATCTAAGCTGCTGTGCATTGTAAACTAAACTTGCTCTGAGCAGTCACAGTCGTATCCCAGTCCCGAGCAGAGCCGACAAGCCCGGTCGTGTCCTTACCCACCCCGACTGAATTGTTCCCCAGTCCTGATCATGTACATGTGTGAAGAAAATACTTCAAAATAGTCGAATACACCGTGTGCAATGTGCCCAAAATGCATGATTTCGCTTCTGATCTTTCTGGGGTGGACTCTAACCTTCCTAGTTTTCTCTGTCTGACTGCTTAAAAAAAAGCTGAGTCTGCAGACATAGCTATCAGTGGTGCAGGAGTTCTGGTGGTCGCTGCATTGTTCGATTTGTCATAGATTTGTGTGTGTGTGTGTGTGTGTGTGTGTGTGTTGTGCGGCATTGTTCTGTGTTCTGTGTTGTTGCAGGCATGCCTATAACTTCACCGGCAGGTGCACTGGCTTCCAGCTGCGCCACATCGGCAATGGTAGCAACTAGTGGCCACCCCAATGGTGGCTGCCCACTATCGATGCACCCCTCGCTTTCTGACTATACAGTTAGGCTGAGAGACATCAAGTTGACTGCCAACGTATCGCCGGTGGATGCTGACGGAACTAGTATTATTTCACTCACGGTACCAGCCAAGTATCGTCAAGGTAATGACATTTTCCTGCCCGTATCACTGTCACCTGGCATTCGTGCTCGCACATCCTTGTCCAATTCCTCGTCACCGTCGCAGATCGATGTTGTAGGTGACGGGATAGGT
The DNA here is from genome assembly GCF_964019385.1 of Sycon ciliatum. Taxonomy (NCBI): domain Eukaryota; kingdom Metazoa; phylum Porifera; class Calcarea; order Leucosolenida; family Sycettidae; genus Sycon; species Sycon ciliatum. The sequence continues at coordinate 75,825,229 of NC_088643.1, read as the reverse complement.
GATGACTATGCGCCAGAGTTTGACGCTGGTGATCCCTGTGACACTCGCAGCAGCTCGCCTATACCTATTGGCGAGAACATGGTCAGGATCCTGCCGCAGAACACCGCCTTCGGCACGTTTGACCTTCCCGGCTTCCATGCGCTACCCAATCACACAAGCAACGTACAGCCGGCATCTGCTGTTAGCGTCTTGACGGAACCCCTTCCTCACGGCAGCACTTCGATGGCTACTGCCATGGTTTTGCCACATCAACACTACCACCACTCGGCGATGCCAGTCATGTTCGGAATGAATCCTGTGGTAAGGTCCTGCCCGCTTGTACTTCTTTTGTATTCCCGGTGGCGATTTTGTAAACGTGTCGAGGCGACATTGATGAACCCTGCACCATCACGAATGCAAGTGGTCTCTTCCCCGCAAGTCTGTACAATTTCACTTAAATTTCCAGCCAGGGCGAGTTGCTCAATGACTGTGGCCAAAGAGGCAGTAGCTGACTTTTTACGTGGGCTGACAGAGTGAAAATCATGATTAACGCTACGCAAGTTTCAGCCCCGAAGTACATGCAATTTCCTCCAGCACCGTTCTTATGGAACTTGACACATGGTTCTCTAAGAAATCGTTCCACCCCAAATGTTGTCCCTCTCGTTGCAAACGCATTCACGTTTTTGTAGCACTACGTGTAAATCCTGTCTGCTCCATGTGGGACGGGGGCATCAAAGACGCTGCCCTTGTGCAGATGGGCCGGTGCACAATGCCTGGTCTTCTACAGAAATGTTGTCCGAATTGTTGTCCCTGTGTGTGGCTTTTGTATGGTTTTTTTCCTTCGTGGTTTTCTGTACTCGGGTACCAATTTCATTAAAAACTTCAAGTGCAGTTTGTAGATGCAAGAAACCCCAAAGTCTGCCATGTGCACATTGGAACCTTTGTCTCCGGCCATTTCAGTTTCGCCGACCACCGCAGAAAAATGATCACTTTCCTGGCCACACGGAGCGCTACCCGTATGCGTGTACAGGTTTATGCAATACATCAGACCACCATAGAATTGGTACCGCCTAACTTGGTCCGGGAGCTGGTCGGATTTCCGCAGTTTCAGTGTGTGCTCTTTTTGCTTTATTATTATTATTTGCATTCCCGTGGCCACGTCAGCCAAGCAAGTGTCGAAGACACATGCTCAGTCCACACACTCGCTTGTGCTGATCATAGTCTTTTGCTCTACACGCACGATAAGCTCTCAGTGTGCATGTGTTTCTCTGCGCAGGGAAATCAGCAAGATGGAGGAATGATAGGTGTTGAGGTATGTCTACTGCTTCAACTTTGATGCAGTTGCTGCTGTCACGTGTTAGTGCAAGAGCGGTACGTGTAGCGTTGCAGTGGTGGCAACTCGAATCCGACACACCGGAGCAGTGTGCTTGTTCTGCGCCAGCCGTGGCTGCGCACGACCACGCCAACTTCCAGCCGTGGACGGCGCATGCATGCGTACAGCGTATGCGTGTTGCGTTTTCTCGTGTGTCTCCAATTCCTGTACTGTATGCATGCGAGTGCAGTGCTGTGTCTTGCGGTAGTACATTGTACCCTGAACATGGCCAGGTACAAATGTACCGTATTTTCCGAGTATAGAGCCGTACTTCGAACACTCCAAATTCACCCAAAAGAACGGGGTTGCGGCTTATACTCCCATTAACGATGATAAATGGGGTAGATGTCTGTACAGTGTGGCAAGAAATGGGTGGGGTGGGGGGGTGCGATTTGTACTGCGGAAAACGCGGTACATGTGCATATTGTGCAGTAGCACACGCGCATACGCAAGAACAGAGAGTGAATAGTGCTAGGATTAATTTAGCTCTGCAGCAATTCTATGTAAAAACCCAGGGGTCAGATTTCATTTGCCGCCCCTGTACTTGACTACTGCAGAGCAAGTAATAATTGCTACTTAGCACTGGGAATAGAGCCTCCTGGAAGCATCGTTGTCGAGTGAGAGTGGAGCCTAGTGTGAAACAGAACTCTTGTTTACTTGCTGTAGCATCCCTATTTTCGCTAGGGTATTTGCAAGTTCCTTTTAATTTATCGTCGTTGCTGAATGTTTTGAGTTATGTTGTGTGTGCGTGTACGTTGTGGTGTGATGGTGTGGTTGTGTGATCTCAATGTTGTGTGTGCGTGTGTGATCTCAATGTGTTGTGTGTGATTGTGTGGTTGTGTGATCTCAATCTTGTAGACACCTGTGCTGCGGTGCACTGCACAGCCACTTTACATACCCAACTCAAGATCATCATCTACGATCGCCTCCCACTCTGCATCCAATGTGGTCGGCTCCTCGACTTCGTCTGGCTGCATTAGTGTGCTGTCCTCGCCCAGTCTTGGCTCCGTCATGGGCTATGCTCATCAAGCCGACGGCAGTCCTGGCAGCAACTCTTCTCGACCATCTCCTCGCCCTCACACATGCTACGTGTGCAATGAAGGCCACGCTACCGCGGCAGCTCTGTACACGCACATGGAGACGGCGCACAATGAGAAACTGAGTAAGAGCTTGTTTTCCGACTTTTCGACTCTCGTCGCTTCTGCTGTCTTTCGTAATACACGTGTCATGCATGCACAATACCACTCATGTTTCGCACACGATTTTTTTTACCGGACTTTATAGCAGTTTGGTGATCGTCTCTTATGGTCACTGGCTAAGTGAAGGGGCATGTACCCTTTGTTGGAGCCTCTTTGCTAGTGCCAGGACAGTGTAAGGAGCAGGGGGGGGGGGGGGGGGGGCAATTCTTCAGCACAGATCTGGACCATGGGTAGATTTGGTGCCAGTCACTCTGTCTTGCCTTCCGATACAGGTGAGTTTTAGGATGCTTGCCTCCTGGTGGTATGTGAACTTGATTGCTGTGCCTGGTTTGTGTGTGTGTGTGTGTGTGTGTGTGTGTGTGTGTGTGTGTGTGTGTGTGTGTGTGTGTGTGTGTGTGTATGTGCGTGCGTGCATGTGTGCGTGTGTGTGTGTGTGTGTGTGTGTGTGTGTGTGTGTGTGTGTGTGTGCTTGGTGTGTGCTTGGTGTGTGTGCTTGGTGTGTGTGTGTGTGTGTGTGTGTGCTTGGTGTGTACGTGTGTGTGTATGTGGATGTGTGTGCATGTGTACATGCATGTGTGTGTGTGTGTGTGTGTGTGTGTGTGTGTGTGTGTGTGTGTGTGTGTGTGTACATGTGTGTCGAGCAGAGAACTTGTTCACTTGTGAGAAGTGTGGCGCGTCGTTTCTACGTCGCTATCGCTACCACGAGCACGTTCATGCGTATCATACAGGGGATGGCGAGAGGCAGTTTGTTTGCGACTATCCCGACTGCGGCAAGAAGTACCGCTATCGGCGGCACCTGCGTCGACATGTTCGCATCCACGGCGATGTGAATGAGTTCCGTCGGCATGAGTGTGATATCTGTGGCAAGCGCTTCCCACGCGTCTCGCAGCGTGATGAGCACCGCAACATTCATACCGGTGAGAAGCCGTTTGTCTGTGAGATCTGTGGCTCGTCTTACAGTCACTCGTCCACACTCTGGCTGCATCGTAAGCGGCACGAGAACGGCAAGATTGACGACAAAGGCCAACCGATCGGCAGTACCAGCGGTCGGGACGAGGAGCAAGACGAAATAGATGTCCTGAACGACTCCAGTGACCCCTCGTGGCATGCGACCGGCATGATGTCAGCTGCCGATGGTCACGAGCTTGCTTCTGGTGACGTGGCAAGCGCGGCGACTGGCGTGGCTCACAGCCAGTCTGTTATTGTACAGAGTGTAGATGCCCTGGATAATAGTGCGCAGGTGCTCGTCTCCTACTCTGATTCCGATCTCCTGCCATGAGCAAGCCGACGAGCAGCTGCCGCTGCGTTGTTACTCGGAGAATATCTAATCCACCTGATACGTCCAAACTCGTGTTTGTTCACGTTTATAATGTACCTCGACCATCTGCCGCTGCTGCTACTACTGCTGCTGCAGACCCCTCACTAGGCACTACGGCCAACACACTAGCGCTCTTGTCCGTAGTCTGCTTACAGCTGGGGACTATTTTTCGACGTCTCGCTGCCCTGTGTGGTAATAGCACGCATGGTGTTGTTGTCGCGTTCGTCTTCTTCGTCGTGTTTTTCTCCATATGCGGAGTTTTTCTTTCTGGCTTTCTTTCGTCAGCCTTGTTGTAGACCCATCTTAGCGTTGTGGTCTGTGTGTGTGTGTGTGTGTGTGCCTTTATTTCGGCCCATTTTAGCACCTGTTTTTCTTTCGTCCGCTTTCTTTGCTGTTCACCCAGATACTCGGATGAATTGTTCTTCCCCACTTCTTACTTTGTTCCTCTAGTTGGATCAGGTTGTTTAGTCCGTGTTCTCTCACTCTTCATCTGACAGCCTATTGCTGCCATCTTGTTGACAATTGCCCATATTGGCTATTTTCATAATACACTTTACAGGCTCTCTAACTCCGAGCTCTCCTCTCTTTTGTTGATCTGACAGGCTATTGCTGAGATTTTGTTGATCCGACAGGCTATTGCTGCAATCTTGTTGATTTGGCAGCCTATTGCTGTGATCTTGTTGGTCTGACAGCCAATTGCTGCGATCTTGTTAATTTGGCAGCCCATTGCTGCAATCTTGTTCTACAGCCTATTGCTGCGATTTTGTTGGTCTGACAGCCTATTGCTGCCATTTTCTTGATTTGACAGCCTATTGCTGCGATCTTGTTGATCCGACAGCCTATTGCTGCGATCTTGTTGATCCGACAGCCTATTGCAAGGATCTTGTTACCTGACAGCCTATTGCTGCTATCTTGTTGATCGTACTGCCTATTGCTGCGATCGCGTTAATCTGACTGCCTATTGCGGCGATCTTGCTGATCTGACAACCTATTGCAAGGATCTTCTTTGACAACAGCCCATACTGGCATTATCATCACACACCCAACTGAACTCTGTCTCCATGCTGAGTTTTTTTTCTTTTTTTCTTTTTTTTTTATCCGACGCCTTATTGGTGACATCTAATTGATCTGACTGCCCATTGCCAGGATCTTCTTGACTATTGCCCATACCGGCATATTCATCATGAAATTCATGCAGCTAGCTGTGTGCTCAGTCTGACGAACAAATTATATAATTATTTAACCGTCTCCAAGTCTGACGGACAAATGTATTATGTTTTTCCAACAGCTGGCATGCTTTTTGCTAGCTGCTCATGTGCATACGCTGCTTTCTGCTGTCAGTCCTTAGTCTTTGATGTGCAAGCTTGACCAGCACACAGCCCGGTTTTGAATTACCAACTTAGGACAGGTTTTGTGGATTACAAGTTCCTGATGCTCAGTGCACTGAATAATCAGCACGAGCCCCTTATTTCATCAAAATAATTATTTTAAAAATCTACACTATCGTACTGCTTTTAAAAATCTACTTAGTAATCAAGATGATGACTTTTATAATTACAAGCACTAGCAGTGAGTTCATTGTGTGGAGTGCATTCATCAGGTAGCACGGCCTGGCGTTGACAGGGTACAGTGCACCTTCACCTTGGTTATCCGACCTCCTTTGGTATGAGAGCTGCTGGGTTGCCATCGGGGGAGTCGTGCCTATGCTTGGGAGTACATGTACACTCACTCCTCGTTTATTCGGGTGGTCAGGGACCGAGCACACTAGCACTGCCTGTAACTCCGAATCACATTCGTTGTGATAGGGAAAGATCAGAGATATGGCACATTACATCATTATTTCAACGAAACGTGACACAAGAGTAGGAAGGATAATTATACATGTACTAGTACAATCATGTACCTCCAGGAGTCCTTACAAACATGTGCTTGGCATGCTGTTCTGCTATTTTATAGGCAGTCGATATACTTGTTGCATACTCCAATTGTGGCCCGAGCTACTATTAGAGGCTGTGCTCTTATTATGTCAAACAACCCTCACCCCCGGGTCATTATTGGAGACTAGTTTTAACTCGCCGAAAGGGTGCCCGTGCCCACAGTCCCACAACTTCTGTGTTCGGAAAACTGAAGACAGTGTAGCAGTGTATTACTATTAGTGCTTGCTGCTGACACTGCCGTGCCAGGATGGAACGGCCCTGTGCGAATACAGTATGGCAGCTGGCTAGGACAACGCCGCAGTCCATGTGAACTGATAGTAGAAGTTTAAGTTTATTCAGTTTCGGCCTGGTCTAAATCCGGCTTTGGAAACTATAGGTTTCATAGCATATCAGGTTCGGCCTCATGTTCTCTGTGCTACGCTGATGAGTCCTCAAAGGACGAGACAGTTCTGTCCGCAGATTGAGCCGTAGACATTTAGATTTAAACTAATTGGGCACCCGCGGTCACTACACACATGCACACACGCATACCCCCCCCCCCCACGCACACACACATGATGGACATACGCCCCCCGCCTCACAAACACGCATGCACGCACCCCCACTCCTGTCTCTCTCTCTGCGTCTCTGTCTGTCTATCTATCTGTCTGTCTCTCACTCTCTGTGTCTCTGTCTGTCTGTCTGTTCGTCTCTGTCTGTCTTTGTATGTCTGTCTCTGTCTGTCTGTCTGTCTGTCCGTCCGTCCGTCCGTCTGTCTCTTCTCAAGGGCTACCGGACTGTAGAAACGACCACACAACCAACTAATACTTGCAAACCTATGATCGGCCACTTTTTAAAGATGACTTTAAAAAATAATACATGTACATGAACAAACGCAACTACACCTGCAAGTGTAGACGCGGCATAGTGTTACTTCTGAAGTACATAGCACCACGGTATTCAGTATGTACAGACCCTGAATAGAAATTGATAAGAAAACCCTAGAAATTGACAAGCGATGTTGCAAAAGGAACGCGAACAGCAAGCAAGCCTACACGCGGATGAAGTAGCATTTGTACAGAGCGCACAGCATTAGCAATCAACTAGATTCGTAGTGTATCATATAGACAAATGGCCAAATATCTACAGCAGAGGGGTAGCAGCAGCAGCAGCAGCAGGAGAGCAACGGTGTACACAAATCACATACATGTACACCACAGTATCTACAGATCCTACTCCTAGGGCGGCGCAAGGTCTAGATCGTCGAAACGGTCCTCACTGAAGAAACCCGCATTTACGGTCCTACCGCCGAAAAACCTGCCGTTCAGATCCATGACAGCTGCACAGCAGCACAGGCACAAACAGAGAAAAGAAGTACATTGGTGACCTGTAACTTAATCATGCACTGTGAGACATATCTGTGGCAATGGTGAACTTCGCAGTTCACTACAATCGTATGTACATGTGTGTGTGTGTGTGTGTGTGTGTGTGTGTGTGTGTGCGCGTGTGTGCACGCGCATGTGTGTGTGCATGTGCGTGGTTGTGCATGTATCTACACGTGTGTACACATGCATACATGGTATGCATGTGTACGTATGTGTGAGTATAGCCTGTGCCATGACAGCTGCCATCGGTTGTTTAGTCAAGAGTCGACATGAACAACGGTTATCTTTTCAGGATAGTGTGGCTCTGGTTCTCTCTATCAAGCATGCTCTCTTTTCACATAGACATGCAAGCACCGCCACCACATCATTATTATTATGTCTTCTTTATTCACTTCTTTCCAAGGTGATGAGCCAGTCCCACCGGGAAGACATTTCCATGGGTGGAACAGCAAAAAGAAAGTGAAAAAAATATAAAGCTAAAAACCAAAGGGACAAGAAATAGGAGAAGGAAGAGAAAATAATTAAATTGGCTCACCATCCGAGTTCAAGAAACAGAAAAGAGAGTGAAAAAGGAACATAGAGCAGGGCAGTGCATACCTTTGATAGCCGAGTCGACCCGAGTAAACTTGATAAATATCCGCACAGCTTCCTCTGGGTTTGGCGCATTGGGAATCTTTCACACATCAACAGAGAAGAAGTGAAGGAAAATCCATTGCGAGACACACAACACACTGGCCCAAGCCTCTCTTCCCACTGTATTCCAAGTTCAGTGGAGAGAGAGAGAGAGAGAGAGAGAGAGAGAGAGAGAGAGAGAAGAGAGAGAGAGAGAGAGAGAGAGAGAGAGAGAACACACACAACAACAGCTGAACAAGAAGTTAGTCCATCTAAGGCTACAGTAAAGGGCTTACTTCATAGATGAGACACTTGTGCACTTGGCCATACTTGCTACATTCTTCTGAAACTTCGGGTTGCAGGTCATCATCCACCTCGCCGGGACCCACCATATTCTGCATGCAGCACATCACATCATAGCAGCAGAGAAGGGGCACCGCACCTGCCATTACTATCCACAAGCACACCAGGCGTAGGTGCACCTTGACACACACCACACCAACACTAATACATTCTTCCCGGTACCCACAACAGCATTCCACTTAGAAGTACGAGCAGAATGAGCTCCATAGCAAAGAGCATGAGAGTACTGTAATTTCACAAATGTTCGGTGTACAGTCGTTCCTCTCTAATCCGGCACCGTTCGCAACAGTGTTTTCTGCTGGATAAACAAGCGTGTTGGATTATCAAATCATGCCCTCCAGCCTAATTACACCATCACTTGACATACACGTTTGTGTAATACGTCGAAACGCAGGGATTTTCGGTGTAAATTCAAGTACTTTGTGTCTAGACATACGGTACTTAATACATTGTCTGTTTAATATATGGGTAGACTGCTTCCTGATATCGATGAGTAAGTTCATGCACGTCCTGCATGGACCAGACTGGCATATCTGTGCACCGGTACAGTACGCGATGTACAACTGCTGGATTATAAAATCGAATTACGTGCAGTTCGAACGATTCGTTCCAGAAAATCGCTGCTGGATTAAAGCGTAGAAAAAAACTGACAAAAAAAAACGTTCAGTCAGAAAGTGTGCCGGTTTGCAAGGGTTCTGGATTAACAAGGGCCGGATTAGAGAGGGACGGCTGTACCTGTATTTTTATTCTTGGTACTTTCGGTGCATCTGTTTCATACCCAAAATTTCAATAAACCGAAAAGAACACTAACACACACAATCCAATAGGGAACTGCTTCTCTGTACCTAAAATTTCTGTTCACCTATATAAACTTGATCTTTTGTTCTCACACCGAATATTTCGAACACCTAAAATTTCTGAAATTAGAGTATCAGGTGACATGGACATCTCTCACTATCCACACTGCTGTGTATGATACAAAACAAAAGAAATGCACGGGAAGCCTACAAGCATGCTGTTTGAGTGGTCTGAGCGAAGGCTAGGATAATGTCCTAATACCAAAGCAGAGGGGAAGAACGAAAATGACACTGAGGACACCTGTAGTAGTAGTAGTAGTAGTAGTAGTAGTAGTAGTAGTAGTAGTAGTAGTAGTAGTAGTAGTAGTAGTAGTAGTAGTAGTAGTAGTAGTAGTAGTAGTAGTAGTAGTAGCAGTAGTAGTAGTAGTAGTGGTGGTGGTGGTGGTGGTGGTGGTGGTGGTGGTGGTGGTGGTGGTGGTGGTGGTGGTGGTGGTGGTGGTAGTAGTAGTAGTAGTAGTAGTAGTAGTAGTAGTAGTAGTAGTAGTAGTAGTAGTAGTAGTAGTAGTAGTAGTAGTAGTAGTAGTAGTAGTAGTAGTAGTAGTTTCCGGTGTTCTTTTCTTTCTTTGCATCATCATTTTATGTGGTCAATAAAAACACGCTTCCAAGTAGTAGTAGTAGTAGTAGTAGTAGTAGTAGTAGTAGTAGTAGTAGTAGTAGTAGTAGTAGTAGTAGTAGTAGTAGTAGTAGTAGTAGTAGTAGTAGTAGTAGTAGTAGTAGTAGTAGTAGTAGTAGTAGTAGTAGTAGTAGTAGTAGTAGTAGTAGTAGTAGTAGTAGTAGTAGTAGTAGTAGTAGTAGTAGTAGTAGTAGTAGTAGTAGTAGCTTTACACTGGAGTGCGGATGGAGATTTTGCTCCTCCGCAGTTTTTCTAATTGCTTTATCCACTATCCCAGTCAACCGATTATTAACCTACTTCATTACTTTCTTCTGGGCTTCAGGAGTCGGCTCCAATAGTTTTCACCGCTGTGGAGTTGCCCAGTCCGCTATTCCTCCCTCCAGCTGGTTTCTTGTTACCTGGCGAACCGGCCATTGCGTTGTAGTTTCGGCTCGCTTTCCGTGCCTTCGCCTTGGGCTTTGGATGACCTGGCTTGCTGTGCTGTGCTTCGCGGCTGGGTGCTTTCCCGCGTGGTCTGTGACGACTGACGTGCGGGGTGCGTCCTCACACCTCACGTCTCTTCGCGCGTTCTTCTGGCCGTGCTCGTGTATGCACTGTAGCTGAAGTCTGCAGCTGTCTATCTATGAGCCCAGCCCAGCCGGACGTCCTTCAGGGTCGCACGTCTGGTCGCGCGTCTGGCCCACGTGTTTGCTGCTTGTCTGCAGCCGCCATTCCCCTGTTATGTCGTCTCAGTCGCGCAGGGGAGGTAACAGCAAGCGCTTGTGCTGTTCCTGCAGTAGGGCGTCGGGCACGTGCCGCTCTTGCTCCTGTAACGCAGCGGGAAGATGCTGTGTAGACTGCTACCCCGGCAGGGACCAGAGATGCACAAATTTCGGAAATACTAATCTTAGCGTTGCGGTTGTCACTGGCGGTGCTGCTGGGGAGCGTTCACTGCCTGACGCATCACCCGAATCAGTACCGGGGTGGGTGCCTCGCAGAGGGCGGAATACTTCGCTTTCCAGACCCCAGTCGTCGGCCACGGACTGTTCCCGTGCAGCATTGCACCCTGGAGCCGCGAGTTCTATGCAATCCTCTCAATCTGTTGCTGCTACTTCATCCATGCAGCCCCTGCGGGTGGATCTGCCTGCTCTCGCGTGCTCGGAGGCGGCTTCAATTGACGCTACTGACCCACTGTCCGCAGGTGCTTCTGCTGATTGTGCTGGGGAGTCACGGGGGTTGCGTGTTGACCTCCCTCCGGTCCGTAGTTCTGGAAATGATAGTACCACGGTTCAGCAACCAACCCATATTGCCTCGGCTGCGGCCGATCCCTCCTATGCTGACCCTCCCTCGGCGTCTGTCGCCTCGGTTGCCGCCGAGCCCGTTGCTCGTGGTCGGATTTCGGTGGGTCAACTGGATAATCAATCTAGCCATGTTCACCGGGTGGGGCGGTCGGAGTCGGGACCTGGCAGCAATCGTTCTGGTGGTCGGAGTAGTTGCGGGCCCTGGTCTGTCGGGGACGAGCGGGAGTACGACATCGTTGACATTGATATGGAGACGGTGAGTGGCGACGGACCAGCATCATCAAGCCAAGACATTCCACCATTGTTGGCCACGGCACCTCCCATCGCGTTGCTGGGGGTCGAGGGCTCGGGCGCTTCTCAACGGGACGGGTCTCTTGGTGGGGGACGCCCAGTGTCTTCGGCACAGGCGCCTGCCATCCCAACAGCCGGCCTGATGGAACCCAGTACTCCGCTGGCCCAGGAGATATACGACGAGGTGGTTCACTGGAGGAAGTCATTCTTCAAGATACCATGTGGTTCTGTTGGGAAGGAGCTTGTTAATGAGCTCTCTTCCTACATCAACAAGTATGTTCAGTCTGGCGGAGACGACACCGATGCGCTATTCTACTTTTCCATCCTGCCGGTTCTCACGCTGCAGCGGACGGGAGCTAGATGCACAGACAAGGAAAACAGCGGTCATCTACAGAGGCGGATGCGGCTTTGGAAAAGTAAAGACATTCAGTCTTTACTGGAGGAAGGTCGCTCTCTTCAGCGCAGCACAGGGGGTCGGGCCTCTGGCGACGGGAAGCGCGGACAGGACGATGCGGCTCGACGTTTCGCCGACTGTATGACTGCTGGCAGGGTGAATGAGGCGTTGAAAAGTCTGCAGCCCGAATCCACAGCCGACGTATTGAAGCTTGAGGACGTGGTGACGTCTTCTGATGGCTCTCAGGCAACCGTGCGCCAGCTGTTGCAAGAGAAGCACCCTGCAGCGCAGGCTGCCTCCCCGGAGGTACTCTTGCAGGGTGCCCGGGAGAACGTCCACCCAATCCGATTCGACTCGCTCACGTCCTCACTATTGCGAGACACGGCGCTGCATTGCGAGGGCTCGGCTGGACCGTCTGGTCTTGATTCGGCTTGTTGGCGAAGGATGTGCTCTTCATTTAAAGGCGCATCGACAAATATGTGCAATGCATTGTCTGGACTCGCGCACCTCCTTGCGAGTTCCAACGTTGCACCCTCTGGCCTGGTACCCTTTCTCGCGTGCCGACTTGTGGCTCTGGACAAGAAGCCTGGTGTGCGCCCAATCGGTGTTGGGGAAGTCCTGCGCCGCATCATTACCAGAGCGATATTGAAAGTTGTTAATCAAGATGTTCAAGAAGCGTGCGGTTTCATACAGAAATGCTCGGGTCTTCCTGCGGGCATTGAAGCTGCTGTTCATGCCATGCAACGCCTTTATGACGATGAGTCTTGCGAGGCTGTTCTTTTGGTAGACGCACGTAATGCCTTCAACTGCTTGAACAGACAAGCAGCTTTGCACAATGTACAATACCTGTGTCCACCTATTGCGACAATACTGAAAAATTCGTATAACACCCCGGCTCGACTCTTTGTTGCAGGTGGTGGTGAGATTTCGTCCGACGAGGGCACTACGCAAGGTGACCCGTTGTCCATGGTCTTCTACGCTTTAGCGACGCTCCCTCTAGTCCGGGCACTGCAGGTTGTGCATCCTACCGTACGGCAAACATGGTATGCAGATGATTCTGGTGCGGGTGGGCAGTTGACTCGTCTCCGTGGATGGTGGGACAGCGTTGAGGAACAAGGCAAGCTGTACGGATATAACACCAACCCGGAGAAAACGCTTCTTCTCGTGAAGCCCGAGCAGGAGGAGGAAGCCTACAATAGGTTTGCTGGTACTGGCATACGTATCGTGACCGGCGCCACGAAATACCTAGGCTCCTACATTGGCGAGTCTGATGCTGTTGTCGAGCATGTGCGGCGGCGAGTAGGCGAGTGGATTGCGGAACTAAAGGCACTATCGGATGTTGCGCGCACGGAGCCGCATGCAGCCTATGCTGCCCTGACACATGGTCTTCGCGGCCGGTGGACCTACCTCCTCAGAACAGTACCTTTTCCAGCCGATTGCCTCTCTCAGATGGATGACATGATGCGCACGGTATTGATACCTGCGGTAACTGGCAGGGAGGCATTCTCGGACAACGAATGGGCTGTTCTTCAGCTTCCCACACGCCTGGGTGGCTTTGCCGTGCCATCCCTGTCTCAAATGGCTAATGGGGCTCTGGAGACGTCGAGGAAAATCACATCAGATCAAACGCTGGAGATACTCGACCAGAATGACCGGTCCAGGCCCTCGATATTGATAGAGCATGCAATTCATTCAGCCCAGCGAGCCAAGTCAGCAGCTCTGGCGGAACGGCTAAAACATGACGAACAGCGGTATATGAGCGCCAAGGAAACACGTACTCCGCTTGCCGCCCGCCAGTTGGAACACCTTTCGGCCAAGGGTGTATCGAGCTGGCTCCACACCCTTCCGCTGCGTGAGCACGGCTTCAGTCTGTCCAAGTGCGACTTCCGCGATGCCATTGCGCTGAGGTACGGATGGCCTCTGAAGGATGTTCCGGAGAAATGCGTGTGTGGCCAGGATTTCACCGCGGCTCATGCGATGGGCTGCCCAACCGGGGGCTTCCCTACCATTAGATATAACGAGGTACGAGACATGATAGCGGACTTAGTCACGGAGGTGTGCCCTGACGTGTCTGTGGAGCCATTGCTCGCGCCGCTGGAGGGCGAAGTCTTCAGAGCTGCCAGCACCAACACGGCACATGATGCTCGATCTGACGTCCGCATACGTGGGTTTTGGACAAGGGCACAGAACACTTTCCTTGACATTCGAGTCTTTCATCCTGACGCCGCCTCGTACGCAAAGAAGCCCATCGCTGACCTCCTTCTCCAGCATGAGAGGCAGAAGAAGCTGCAGTACAGCGAAAGGATTGTCACTGTTGACCGTGGTAACTTTACCCCGCTTGTCTTCACCACGGCTGGCAGTGCATCCCCAGAATGCTTGCGGTTTTTGAAGCGATTATGCGCTATGTTGGCACAGCATGATGGCAGGCCCTACGGCGAGGTTATGGCCTATGTCAGATGCCGTCTGTCGTTTGCACTCCTCCGAGCTGCAGTTATGTGCATCAGAGGGGCTCGCTCTGCATACCATCGACCGGTAAATGCATTGCGCCCACTAGCCATGGCTGAGGGACGGATGTAACAGTGGTGTGTATAACCTCGCTAATGGCAGTGTCCTCAATGCTAATGGACGCGTCATGTTTTTGTTTATAATTTAAGGTGAAATTTAGCGCTGATGTGGGTATTTCTTTGCTTTTTTCATTTGGTCCTCTAAAATGAAGCGGCTTTTTATTTCCTTTTTCTTCTTTTGCACCGAGATATTATTTCTTGCTGTTTTTTACCGGATGTGTCACGGCTTTGAATTGAATTTTCCTGAATTGATTTGATTTTTAGTAGTTGCCTTCATCATTGTTTTGCTTTGAATCTCTTTTTCGTTTTTGTTCCTTTTCCATATTTATAACTTCGGGTTTTTCAAATAAAGATTTTGAGAAGTAGTAGTAGTAGTAGTAGTAGTAGTAGTATGTCCTGCAAGACACATCTACACAACAAAGACACACAGCAGCAGCAGCAGCAGCAGCAGCTACACATACCCGAAGTAGAACGACTGTGCTCTGATTCTTCAGTTCATCGATCAGACTAGGCTGCGGTCGTGCTGGTTCAACATTCACATTGGCTGGTGGTGGCACTGCAGCATTCGGAGCTGCATTGGCAGCACCTAAAACAACAAATGAGTGTACACCGCAGACCAATGTTGGCAAAGTCACAAATTATACAGTGTCCCATCACATGCATAGCTAAAGGCAAGCACACAGCAATGGGATAGAGAAGTCTACACAATCTTTACTGGAAGAAACAAAACACCCACATCAGAGTGGCGTGTGTGTGCGTGTGTGTGCTTGCACAACCTGCCAGCGTTCGTTTAAATCGGCTGCGGGTCTCAAGCGTCACCGTTGTGGAACCTGTCCAAAGCGCCCCACTATGGCTGAACGCCAGCATTTCAAGTTTCACTGCCAAGTTTGCCACAACCGACGGTTCCGGAGGCGGCAAGATCTGGATCGCCACTTGGACCATTGCCTTCCTCCCCCCTAACCTCTCTGACAGTACCTCCCATTTGGGAGCGGCGTGGCCAATTTCTGGCAGCTGTCAATAGTAGTAGTAGTGGTAGTAGTAGTAGTAGTAGTAGTAGTAGTAGTAGTAGTAGTAGTAGTAGTGTGTGTGTGTGTGTGTGTGTGTGTGCGTGTGTGTGTGTGTGTGCGTTGGATCCAGGGATGCACACCCTGATGCCGTCAGTCCTTTCCGGCACCGTGTCCTCACCCGCTTACTGCGGTGTGGTAAGCCCACGAGAGGGGCTATATTGTCAAGTCCAACCGTGGGCTGGGGATTTGGAGGCTGTCTGCGGTTGGATGGTTCAATAGCCAATTTGTGTGACCAAGTTCTGGCAGTGAGCAAGTACAAGGGTGTGCGCGAACGAGAGAGAGAGAGAGGGGGGGGGAGAGAGAGAGAGAGAGAGAGAGAGAGAGAGAGAGAGAGAGAGAGAGAGAGAGAGAGACGTGTAGATACAGCGAGAAACTAACCAGGTGCAATGATTTTGCCACCACGTTTGCTTGTCTTCTCCACTGCCAGGGCTGTACTGATTCCTTGCTCAGACTTTCCAAGACCTGAGAAAGAGAGAGAGAGAGAGAGGGAGAGAGAGAGAGAGAGAGAGAGAGATAGACAGAGAGAGAGAGAGAGAGAGAGAGAGAGAGAGAGAGAGAGAGAGAGAGAGAGAGAGAGAGAGAGAGAGAGAGAGAGAGAGAGAGAGACACACACACACACACACACACACACACACAGACAGAGGCAGAGAAAGGCGAGACGGACAGAAAAGAACAACACACACACACACACACACACACACACACACACACACACACACACACATACACACACACACACACACGCACACGTGCAAGTCGTACATCGTATAATTATACATAGGTGCTCAGGAACAGCTGATATACTACACAGTACAAGAAGTGAACACACGAGTGAAAGACAAACGAATCATCGATGTGAATAACCCCATGCACATGCTGTAGAGCGATAGCAAGAGTACATAACCCCCCAAGAGTACATAACCCCCCAAGAGTACATAACCCCCCAGAGTGTGCAACACCCCACAAGAGTACATAACCCCCCAGAGTGTGCAACGCCGATCCAGCTCTGCATAGGGTCTTGGTCGAGCGGAATCGGATCTTCTGATGTCATGCGTACACTCCAAGGCCGGTCTCGAGGCAGGGCACCATTGTTTTTGATCCGAGAGTACCCGCGACTCCCCGGGTTCCCCTCAGATGTGTACGGTATTATGACGCAAAGATCCGATTCCGCTTGACCAAGACCCTATGCAGAGCTGGATCAGGCGTTGCACACTCTGGGGGGTTATGTACTCTTGGCGATAGTTACAAAGTTGCACCCGCGTCTGCTCAGCAGTTCACTGCAACTCACCAACTAAGCAAATACACTGCAAACACAGGTGTCCTACGTGCCCCACAAAAGAGTGCAAGAATAAGCAGTGGCTGTTCTTACCTTGCCCTTCCTTGTACCCGTACTTTGCCATGATTGCTGATGCCACCGAATTCCTAAACAAAAAACAATAACAACAATGCCAGCACACAAGGTTTGGCCCAAAGTCAGAAAATTCCACACAAGGTTTGGCCCAAAGTCAGAAATTCCGCACAAAGTTTGGCCCTAAGTCAGAAAATTCCACACAATGCGCATACAAAGTCATAGTGGCCAGACTCAATTGCTAGTGATAGGTCCATGCCACATTGAGCAAATCGAGGTACAGTGCCTTTTCCAGAGGACATCAATGCCACACGGCACCCACATACGGAGACAGAAATGCTACATGGAAATTATTGAGTGCTGCAGGTTTCTGGCAGAACCATACATGGAGGGAGCCCAGCTGAGGACCCTCGGTATGAGTTCAATCATCCTGATCATTTGGCCGAGTTAGCTGAGCTGGTGCTCAGACACGTGTCAGGGGTGAATGCACGCGCCTGGTGCGCCACCGGCCCATAGCCTTCCTGCCACATTGTTTGTGCCGGTCGTACGGAACACACACACACGCGCACACACACACACACACGGACACACACAGATATGAAATAAAGAGATGAGGACCCTGGCTACGCCGGACGCTACTGCGTAACGTCTTTGCATAGCTTCAGGAATATACTATTCTTCACCCACCCTTTTGCTGCCTTGCCGAGAAGATTACGACCGAGCTCTGACTGTAGTTTTGATGGAGCTGCAAACACACAAAAATCGTAAGTAAATAAATGTAAAAACTAAATTATCGTGTCCGTTCCCAAAGGGAACTCACAACGGCCGCTAGCACCCGGTGAACCCTATCGTAAATCGTAAACATAGACATAATCATCCGCCCAGTTAGCTCCAAGTACGATATGAGCAATTCAGCTCTAGTACAGCAACAGCATAGCCACAGCAGAGTGGTCGCAACACAGTGCTCACAAAGAATGGGGCTACATGAGTAAAAGACACGGCACTGCATACTGCTACTGAAGGCCGACAAGTACCCAATCTAGTATTGGGCCTTGTCTGTGCGTGTACCGCGCAATATACACCACAGCTATGGCAAACAGGCATCACTAGACACAGACAGATCCCCAGGCAGATGACGTACGTTCAATGCCCAGATCCAATGGATCGCCTTCGAGCTCTGCAGGAAAGATACAACAAATCAAGCTATTCTTAAGGATATACAACTGGAACATCCTCAGAACAAGGAGGTATGCAAAGCAGGATCATCCACCACACACACACACACGCACACACACGCATACACACATACGCACACACACATACACAAACACGCATACACACACACACACACACCTGTCCCGAACATTGCCGTAAGACGGTCACATGTCCCCTCATGTGAGGGGCCGACAGACATGGGGTAGGTCGGTTGAATATGGTACGCAGCACGCCCCGCAGGCTAGCGGCCAACGACACACACACACACACACCATTTGACGCCCATCACCAGAGGCGATGACAGCGATGCTACAGCAGAAGCCATAGCAGCTTGTGCTGGGATTGCACCATTCAACAGTTTGCAAGACCTCAGACACACACACACACACACACACACACACACACACACACACACACACACACACACACACACACACACACACACACACACACACACACACACACACACACACCTCAGACCTCAGACAAGCTCATCGCGGAAGCGATGATAGCGAACAGCTATGTTAGATATAGCACCTTGTGCTGGGATTACACCATTCAACAGCTTGCAAGGCTGATGAATTGACCGCCACTATTTTACACATACACACACACACACACACACACACACACACACACACACCATGTACCAGTGGATTCACAAGAACATTGCACACAACGCACAAAGAGCAGAAATTCACCGCTGCCCTCTTACCTTCTTTAGCTCTGCCAAAATCCAAAGCGGTGTTACAGAAGCCAAGGTTCACACAGACACACACACGCACACATAGACACAAACACACACACACACAGACAAACACACACACACACACACGCACACACACATAGAAAGAAAAGCCAAGGTTAACAAATCAAGCGAAACTGCACAGCGCACAGTAACAGCATAGGTGATGTGCATAATATCACTTTTACGACGAGATTGATATCTCTACAACAAATATTGCAACGCTGACTGTTACTGACCGTCGCAAGCCTATCACAGAGTAGATCACAAGAAGACAAATCAAGTTCAACATATGCCACAAGCAATGGGCGATGAGAGCCAGTTTCTAAGACGATCCATGTGACCAGGAGCTCCAGCACACAGGAAACTGAAACTGAGCTCCTGGTCCGCCTGTGACACAGGAGTTCGTTTCCTATATGCGTCTTCTTGACCAGTTTAAAATACCTATACACTCATACCTCTCATATTTGGACTTCAAAGTTACGGGTATCTCGGTCCACCGGATACCCTGTGGGTGAGTCTTGCAGAAATATGACTACTCTTTTGTCAATCTTCTGTGGAGATAGTGACGTCATATGCCAGATATTTGGCCCTTCCCCATTAAAACACATGTGATTCAGAGTTTATATGGACATTTCAAAGTTGGGGGCAGTGCCCGGTCCCGGACCGCCCGGATAAGAGAGATATGAGGGTATAGTCACCAGTAATTCGCAGCTTTGCAGCGCAGACAAGACACCAAGTGGAAAACCGCAAGCCTCCGAACTAACGGGACGTACTTTCGTTCTCGCTCCTCTTCGGCCTCCTTAATTCGCCGCTTTCGGTCCCGCTCTCGTCGCAGCTTCTCGTAATCGTTTGGCTTGAGTGGGTTGTACTCGTTGGCGATGGTGGGGTACGGAGTGTCATGCGACGATGTGGCGGTAGCGACAGCTACTTGCGGTGCTGCTGCTGCTGGTGGTGCTTGCTTAGGCGCAGGCGGTGGTAGATTGAGATCAGCGGGGGGTGGCGGCATTATTTCCTACACACAACACAGGACAACACAACACACAAAGCCACACCGGCAGCCAGAATAAATCCAATACCAAACCATTGCCAGTACAGTAGAGGATGAATGAACACAGCATGCGGCCAGCACAGATCATACTCAAACTAAACTACTGCCAGGAGAATATTTCCTGATCCTACATGTAGACAGTAGTATACGACATTTGGAGAGATGCCATGCTGAGGATGAGGACAAGGAGGAGGTCGGAATGGCACGCTGAGAGATGCCAAGGCATACCTTGAACTGTTTTTTCCTAATTGGTGGAGTCTGGGAGACTTGTGGGCAATGGACACACAGACGGTCACAACGGCAGGAAATGAAAAAGCAGGTAGAAATCGACAGGGGGTACTTACTACTTGTATCTACATGCACTTATGTCAGAAAGTAGCGGCACTCAACTCACCTGATCAAACTTTGTATTAGGTAACTGCATATCCTCCTGTGCAGAGCATGACACCACAGATGCACAGATCATAAGCAATCAGTTCTGCAGCTCCAGTTTAAAGTACACAAAGAAGCAGCTGCCTGTTTAAAAGCAGGGTCTATGAGA
This sequence comes from Sycon ciliatum, assembly GCF_964019385.1. Classification (NCBI taxonomy): domain Eukaryota; kingdom Metazoa; phylum Porifera; class Calcarea; order Leucosolenida; family Sycettidae; genus Sycon; species Sycon ciliatum. Next base: position 75,805,119 of record NC_088643.1, on the reverse strand, counting down.
TTATCACACTCCAGCTCCCTATTACAGGGCAAGAGAGAGAGAGAGAGAGAGAGAGAGAGAGAGAGAGAGAGAGAGAGAGAGAGGATGGGGGGGGGGGAGATAGATAGATACTAGTAGATTGAGAGAGATAGGGAGGGGGGGGGTGAGCGAGCGAGAGAGAGAGAGAGAGAGAGAGAGAGAGAGAGAGAGAGAGAGAGAGAGAGAGAGAGAGAGAGAGAGAGAGAGAGAGAGAGAGAGAGAGAGAGAGAGAGAGAGAGAGAGAGAGAGAGAGAGAGAGAGAGAGAGAGAGAGAGAGAGAGAGAGAGAGAGAAGAGGTTTGGGTCAGACACAGCACACATATGTTGCATCCACATCAGCTTGGAAGGTACGTTTACAGTGCCACCACCACCACCACAAATTAGTGCTGAAACGATTATATCGATTACTCGTTACTTACTCGATAAGAAATAGATCGAACGGTTATTTCGATTTTATCGGTTAAACGAGTAGAATGGTACTTACGCTCGGTATGGGATTTCCTCCCTCTTGGGGGTTGCACAAAGCGTGCATGCACCGAAAGTGTTGTGAGTACGACACGATGGTACATGACTGTACACTTGCAACGTCGACGTACGTGTAAGTACAAGCGAGATCTGAGAAACATCGACGCGATCACTGTTGCCATATTTTTAGCTGACTACTTTTCTTACATACAGCATGCAGGACTGGCCGGCTCAGTATGTGTCTACACTAGCTGCAGGTGCTGGAGTTCTCCCCGCGTGCGAGTTGTCTTGAGCCAAAGACAGTAAAGTGGTTTTCAGTTTCATGTTTTCCGTTCTATCGACGGTTCCCGAACCAGTTTGGTCGACGACGAGCTAGGCCTGGCGTCTGGTCCAATTAATATTTAGAGCATAGACAGGAAAAGCAACTAGTTACTTGTTGGCGCGCCTCTAGTCAGCTCATCCGCCGAAATCCGCCGATCTGCACCCCTGGCCGGCTTCTCTGACTTCATCGTCGGACTCAGCGAAGTCACAGGCGAAGGGCACCATCAGCTCTTGGGTTGCAACCAGTGCGTCGCCTCTGTCTCGTCCGTAATCGTCTGGTCAGTCCGAACAGCTGACGGGCTTGTTGCGGGATCATCGGATCTATGCGGCCGCTTTCCGTCGTTGGCGATGTTGGACTCGTAAATTTTTTGAAAGTCACAGAATGCACATGACTGTACTGATGTAGTTACAATAATAATCGTTTAGCCGATAAGCCGATCGTTATGGTATCAGCTAAGCCACTAAGGAAAAAACGTAATCGTTTCAGCACTACCACAAATACACACGCAGTGCTAGCTCCTGCATCCACCTCCTAAGCTACCACAGTAAAAAAGGCGATCCTCACCAGGAGGTGGATACAAGAAGCTACCACTGTGAGTGTTAGGTGGACTGTTGTCTAAAAGAAACATGAGAGACACAGTCGTGAAAGAAACAATTTCACAGAAAGAACAATGCGGCAACTTACTAATGACGGCGGTGGCATGGATCCGAATGAATCACCTCCTGGCCGCATCCCTAGACTTGCTACAGGCGGCAGAGCCGGCGCACGGTTAGATTTCTGATCAGAGCATAGAGAAGAAGAAAAATGACACGTATTGCGGACATGCAACGCTGACAACCGTAACCCAGAATAAAGAACATCACAAAAAGCCCAAAGTGCTGTGTTCCTCTACTGACTGTAATGTGTACTAGGCGTGCGGATTATTTCACCAGTGCGCGATGACAGCACTACTGGTTACAGGAAGCCCTGAGCAGCAAGTACAGGTCTACCGTCGTGAGTAGATAACCCCGGCGGCGGTTTCAAATTGTTTCTCTTAGAATGAGTACTATCTACTATCCAGACGTGAACGTATGCGTTTCAGCAAGAGTATATCACCCCCCCCCCCCCCCAAGAGTGTGTAACTCCCACATACCCTGCTGTCCCGACAGAATTTCAAGTTGACGTCATTATTTATGATGCAATGCTCCTTGCACCAGTGATTTACAACACGTGTACGGGTGTCAACGCATCACACGTTTTTCTTTGTACAGGATCAGATGAGCTTTGGTCCACCACAGGTTCCGGATTCGTCTGATAATCCGTGTGCAGTGCGCATTGCATCATAAAAATGACGTCAACTTGAAATTCTGTCGGGACATCACCCATAGTGGAGTTGCACACTCTTGGGGGGTTATGTACTCTTGGTTTCAGGCATCAGGGGATTTTTGATCGTTGTCTACTAATGAGGCTTGTCTTGCAACCGATGTCGTACTGATGGGGGTAGACCTGTAATGGATCTTGGTGGCCAGTGAGCACACTAAGTCATGTATATTCTGTCAAGAGATATTAAAGCTGCCCGGTAGTGTCAACTGTCAGCCCACTATCTTTGGCTGCTCCTACACATACCTAGACAAGATTGATTTACTTGATATGCACCTAATCATTTCCTTGAAGTTCAGCCCTCACCATCGTCTACACAGATTTCAAAAGCGTCGACCTCCATTTTGAAAACATGGCGGCTAGCCGCGCTACCCGTGGGCGCACGTGCCCCCCGCGTGTCTTCGAGCTAAAGATCATGTCGCGTACTCGACGCTACTCATTTTCTTGTCTTTCCCCATTTTTTTTTAAACCAGCTCAGCTTTTGCTTCGTCTCCAACTCCAAGCTGTAGTCTGAGTTTGGTTCTCTTGTCTTCTTGCAGCAGAATAGTGCAGACTTTACGGCGCGCCGAGCTTCTCCTAGAGGAGCTCTTTTTTTAGCATCGGCAGACTGTCTATCGTAGTTTAGCTGTGTCCTCAGTCCTATCTCGCCGTCGTCTCACGAGCGCGCGAATATCGAATGCAGCTGCACCTATTTTCTTGTCGTTCTTATTATTTTTCTGGCGAACTCATTCATCTGATGCTTCCTTTTTGAAAGCTTCAGGTGGCTGAGTTCTCCCATTAGCGACAATCATGCCGTGGAAAAGAACGGGATATTTCTCTCGCAAGAGAAAGAACGCAAGCTGGTTTTCCAATGCGACCAACCCTGCGAAGAAACAAAAGCCAGATGACGACCTAGACTCTAACAGTGAAGAGCAGTACCAGGAAGAAGATCCCATCGAAGAGAGCGTAAGTGGTGTTGATTCTTTGTAGCAAGTGGGAAAGTGGCCAGGTTATGCACGAGTAGAGCCGGTACATGCCAGGTATAATAGTACATGTTAATGTTTCCAGTCTAATTAATTAATTCATAATACGATAATATTCAATTCCACATAATTTTGTCTGCACAGCCAAATATCAACCCGTCATTGGAAAACGCCCACGCCGAACATATCCATCCCCATGAACATGATGAAAGTATTACAGAAGCCGCTCCGCCAGTTTCAGAGGACAGTCCGCACCATGACCACCAGTTAGCCGCTGCCGCAGGTAATTATAACTACGGTAATAATTAGTCATAAAAAGGACACACTTCAGGCTCATTACAAACATCTTGAAAGTTTTTGTCTTCACAAGTATACTTTCAAGCCTTCTCATCAGGTGAAATACAGGCAAGGGAAAAGGAACAGGAACAGTGGATTAAATACAGTAAGAAGGTGGTAAAACAGCGCAAAAAGAAAGAAAGAAAGAAAGAAGATAGCTAAAGTAAACAGCGAAAATTGCAATAATTCGCTGTTTACTTTAGCTATCTTCTTTCTTTCTTTCTTTCTTTCTTTCTTTTTGCGCTGTTTTACCACCTTCTTACTGTATTTAATCCACTGTTCCTGTTCCTTTTCCCTTGCCTGTATTTCACCTGATGAGAAGGCTTGAAAGTATACTTGTGAAGACAAAAACTTTCAAGATGTTTGTAATGAGCCTGAAGTGTGTCCTTTTTATGAGTATTAACGGTAATAATTATTATTGTATTGAAAATGTAAACTGCTGGCGATTGGCTCAATAAGTATAGAGGAACAACCATCAAATGCGCGAGTAATTCTCACGGCACATGCACCATAACCCGCTTGCAATTACCGGTATATCAGTTCATACATGCATATTATTACGATCTACATAATCATGGTACGTGGCACCGTCAGAGTATCAACCAGTTACATGGTGGTACATCCACAAACAGCTAACGTTTGGATGTGCTGCTTGTGAACGTACGCTCATGCGTGTCTTGTTATGCGCAGACACAGAGAAGACACCGAAACAGCAGCCACAGCAAGTCACGATCTCAGCGGACACATACACAGCACTGATACAAAGTCGTCAACATCTGCTAGAAGCAAACGCCAAGCTAGAAGCTAAAGCAAAGTCACTCGAAACAGCTGTCGAAGAACTACAGGCGGAATGCAAGCGGCAGACGGATCAGCTGCGTGGAGCACACAGCCAAGCAACAAAATTAAAAAAAAACATTCAAAGACATGAAGGCATCAACAACAACGCATGGCACAGCTGTTCGGTCTGCTGTAGTGGTAGAAGATGGAGTGCGCAAGCACACGACTGGTTTTATGGCTGGTGTGAGGTTCATCAAACATGCTTGTATTCTGAGCAACCAGAAGGCTTCGCTTGCTCTCGACTTGTTTGGCAATCTGCTCATCAAAACAAACAGCGGGGACATGGGGTGGGAAGTCTCGCCGACAACGCTGAGCAGATGGAACGTGGTGCTTGGTGAGGTCGACCGGCTGAATTTATCGCACGTCTTGGCCACTGTCGACAGTGATGTATGTCTTTTTGCTGACGACTCCAATAAAGGCCATGACGAACGTCATATCATGGGTGTTCACGTCTGGTCAGCGCAGCAAAACAGGCCAGTTGGCTACATTCTGGCCAATACCGTCATTGCCAGCAGCAGAGGTAGCGACCAAGCGTCAGCCGACCACCACATCCTAACCTCAATGTTCGGTGTAAAGTCAGTGGCAACCGTCATGGGCGACAACGCAACAACGCAGTCCGGTGCAAAGAAAGGTCACGCCGTTGAGCTAGGCAAGCTTTTTGGAGGAAAAGTTACTTTCATCGGCTGCTACCCACATATTGTGAATATCGCGCTGAAGACGGCAATCGGCGATGGCTTTGGCGGCAGAGGTGGAATGAGTGATTTTAACTTGTACCAGCTACATTTTTAAGTTGCTTATGTCCACCACCAGCACCCATCATTTTACAGAGCCCTGTACACATCCGAGGGCATCTGTAAGAAGGCACCCAGTTTGCCCCAGGAGTTTGTGGAGAGCAGGTGGTCCTATATGTTTGAGCACCTGAGGTGGTGGTGGCAGCATGGGGACAGCTGCATCCAGATGGGCAAGGCAGTCCTCAAGTCTATGCCTAAGTCGAATTCTCACTACGGCATATGGCGGGAGATCATAGAAATGGCCGCAAGTCCTGTCCTTGCCACGGAGCGTTGCCTCCTATGGGAAGTGTTGCACGACTTGCTGATGCCCGCCTTGTATTCTTGCCACAGCCAGGATGATGAGCTGAATTTCACCAGTAGCTACCTCGCTCGGATGTGGCCAACCCGGGTTCTGCAGGATATTCGCCAAGCGTCGTTCATGACCACCCATCCTCACTTCGCCCTGACCCAGACCATCCAGTCAGCGGCCAGGCTTGACGCATCATCCCAGCAGGTCTTCCACAACGAGATCCTGCCTGCATTCACTTCTGCGATAGCTGCAGCCTTGCAGAAGCATGCAACTCGGTGGCTATGTGTCCCGCTACTGCTGTGTATGGGAGCAAGCACCACACACCGCACTATGTTTTGGCGCGCATGGTTGCGGGCCACCGGACGCGAGGCACTGATCAATAGTGCCCCGCTGGCGATCGCAGTGGAGAACTCAGACCTCCTCGTCGAGGCAGCGAACTGCGGTGACATGGACGCTGTCGTGGACACGGCCATTGAACTGGAGCTGGTGGAGGTGGTTCATGTCTTAACGTGTGATCCCAGTGCTTCTTGGCTGGATGAGTACGTCGTACTGTCGCTCCTTGTGGATCAGCTGCAAGACATCAACACCTGGCGGAAACGTTGGGAAATGGATCGCCCAGAGCTACTGGTGGACATCGTGGAGGTGGCAATGATGTCAGGCCCATCGTGTCCAAGTGCGAGTTCACAGCAGCATCTGTGGAGTTGGTGTGCCAAGCACATCTTCTGCCTGCCCGTCAGCAACGCCATCGCTGAGCGCCAGTTCAATATCGGCTCCATCTACCTCTCCCATAATGAGTCGGAAGAGTCCAAGCAAGCGTCTCACCTGTTTGTGGAGAACGTCCTACACAGTGATAGAGATGGTGAGGACAGGGTGACCTCCCATCACAAGGAGCAGATGCGGGAGAGGTTGGCTAGGTACACGTCCACAGTGACTCGTGAGAAAATAAAGCAAGCGCAGGGTAACCTTGCCTCCAGAAAAGCCTCCTCTTCCACTGCAGGAAGGACACTGACGACTGAGGAAGTCCATCGACAGGCTCTGCAGCGTCATCCAAGCCGACCTGCACATGCAGAGGATGTTGCGACCCTCCAGGAGAGTGGCCGAAAACACAGCGTTATATTTATTCCCACCAGGAAGGGTGATGCTGCTTCCGCGCAGACAAAATCCATCGTCTCCGCCAGCACATCCACTGATGCTATCGAGGCTCCACCCGCTGCAACAGCCGAGGCTGAAGTCGAGGAAATCCAGTCCTAATGCTGTAAGTACTGATAATCTCACCAGCTTTCTTCTTTCTTAATAATTCGAAGCCTCCTCGTCTGCCTTGACCTGTAGCTAGCTGTTCTCAACAATAATTATTTTTGAAGCTTTCTCGTTCGAGAGCTTCTCTACAATCATAGATTTCGTAGCTCTGAACACTGACCATCAAGGCCGGTCAGTGTTGGCATCCAGTCTGGTTCTACATGACTACCGCCGAGTACTGCCTACTACTGGTATGTACAGTCAGTGCAGTGGTGACAGTGTAGGTCGATCTACTGCACTGCAAAAAGCACCTGCACGGCGCGTAGATGCATGTAGCTGTTGTTTGTTTGTTTTTGCCGAGAAAGAATCCCTTTGGTCCTTTTCGCACTCGCGCAGGCAGCGAGGGCGCAGCACGGAAACTGGTCTATTGAATTCATTTCTTGGTCGATTTTGACAACCAACACGTCGTTGTTTTTCTTTTTTCACTGGCTATCCTTTCTCCGCTTCCGAATTGCGATGCTGGCCACTTGGAAAGCCTTGAAGTGGCACGAGTGGAGGCCGATTTGGGAGGTAATTTTCGGCCAAACAGCCATCAAATCGAAAAATTCGAAGCGGACAATCTGTTGGTATCTATCGAATGAAGACGTTGGCCAATAAAAAATCTTTGGAAACTACACCGTATGAACCAAGGAATTACGGTAAGTTTGAGAATTTTGGTACGTTAGGTGTACGCTGATTGGTCAATGAGCGCGACCGTTGAGAAACGGGTCAGTGACGCTTTGTACAGCGTTGGTGAGGGCTGAAGTTAGTTCTGAAACATGGCCCTAACTGATGCTCTCCAATGTTTCACTATTTACCCCAGTAGTTACAAATACTGTATCAAGGACAGTTGTAAAAGAACTCACCACGACTTGTGTAAGTTTAGTAGTCGATGCCTTCTTTCGTTGTAACTGACTCGACAGGAATTTGTAACTGCTTGACCATCCAGCTGTTCACCATCGATAAGTACAGATATGCATCGGCACACAGAAACACACAGGAACACACAAACACAACACACACGCGCGCGCGCGCGCGCACGCATTTACAACACCCATCCACATTGTACTATATAGACATCCACTAGGCTTTGGTATATGGTGCATTTTCCCCGAATACAATGCAGGAGTAGTTTATGAGCAAATTATCCCTACCAAATTGAATGTTATTACACAGCAACATCCAGATGTGTGATTATCGCATGCAGCCTTTGGTGTCACCAAAATGTTACAAAATGTGTCCACACCCATGATCAATATCCAGCCATGCGCACTGTGTGAGTGTGTCCACCACAGCAGTGGTAGTGCCAGTACGTGTATACGTTTGTAGTATGTGATACTGATACGAACAGGCTATCAGTAACCATCACAAACAGATTCAGTGCTTGCAATAGGCACTGCTCACGCAGTGCTCAATACAAAAGAAGCTCAGAAATTTGCAGTAAAGCACGGACATGTTCAGTATCAGCACAACACACTTGCATACGAGGTACTGAGTGGGTCGTAATCGTGCATCAATTGCTCTTGAAAATGAAATCTTACAGACTTTCGCCAATTCTGGTCTTTCTGAGGAGCCATCTCGTTCACTATCCACCTGGGACACTTTCTCCTGGGCAGAGGAGTCGACAAGCCCATCGTAAAGGGACATTATGATTGATTCACACAAATCATGGAGTGAAAGGCCTCGGCAAGATACAAAAACACAAGGCAATAATTATCTGAAAGTCGAAAATGAAAACAATTTTGTCCCTGCGTCGCTGGTTGCCATGGCAATCCCAGCAACTTTTCATGTTCGCCTTCGATTCAAATTCGAACTTTACTTCAAAAAATGTCTTGTGAAAACATTATCGATGCAGCTGAGTGAATCGATCATGAAAGCAACAAGCTTGTTTGTGTAATGTTCTATGACTATGAGTCCTCTGTAATCCATTGTGCTGACGCTTGAAGCTACATGCGTCCAGATTGAATCATGTGTGTTCCCCTGGCTGGTTTCTAGAAAGTCGTGCTCAGAAAGTTGTGCCTCACATCGGGCTTGCAGATGTTTCTGACCACGTTACTTTAGAATTTGAATGGCAGAGTTGAAGCTCGTCCTTCTGTCTGGATTACCGGGAAGTGGCAAGTCCACGTTATGCCAGGCTCTAGCACAGGGTACCAGCTTTCCTTCTTGTCACGTTGTTGTTGTAAACTTCGATGACTTCATCGGTGAAAGTGACTTGAAGGTACAATAAGCCTTTTCAAATGCTTGTACACATACATGATTGTATTACTATTGGCAGTTAGTCTCTAGCATGGCAGTCCTGCAGTCCTGTTATGTACTTGAAGCACTGTGCGCAGTGCACATGCTTGTACACATACATGATTGTATTACTATTGGCAGTTAGTCTCTAGCATGGCAGTCCTGCAGTCCTGTTATGTACTTGAAGCACTGTGCGCAGTGCTGTGACGGTGTGTGATCCGTGCAATGCACTGTCGCTTTTCATGTGCATGTATTATAAATAGAACATTGGAAAAATAGCCCGGCTCCACTGACGACAAGCAGTGTGTAGTATGCATTATAAATGTTGATAGTTTTACATGTAATAGGAGAGCAAACAATAATAAGAGCCCCGCTGATGCATAATTTTCTTCCGATTATCATCTTCTTTCCTTCATTCTTTCTTTTTTTTTCTCTTGCCATGGCTGGCTAACGCCCCCTCCTTTGCATTGGCTTCTGCCATTGGACGGTGAAATAATAATAATAATAATTTGGAAAGGATTGGGAGAACTTCAAATTCAAAGTATCAGTCGGGGAAGTGAACTGCCTGAAAAGAGAAGCTTTGGAGTGAAAAACTTGTCAGCGCCTTCTAGGTTCAGCCTGGTCCCATAGCTCAGTGGTTAGAGCATTGCTCATGACAAGCAGGGTCCCAGGTTCGAGTCCTGGTGGGTCTGGCGTTTTTTTCTCTTTTCAGGCAGTTCACTTCCCCGACTGATACTTTGAATAATAATAATAATAATAAAGAGGATGAAAAAAGTGTTTTTACTCGGAGTTTCACGCACTAAGCGATCATCAGAAAACAGTAATGAGTGATTCTGAATACTGGTTTATATACCCACAAGGCAAAAGTGTAAAAGCCAGCAAGTGTGAAAGACTGTACCACGGCATGAATTTGAAAGGTGTGAATGACAGCAGTGGTGAAAGATACTACTTCAAGTGACACGCACTGGAGCTGGTTGTCTGCTACTTGATTAGGTGATAAATATGAGCGCTAAATGTGCCAGCGATAGAGAGATTCCGCACTATCGCACTATTCCGCTACTTTTCCAATGCTCTATTACATTGTTTGTTTGTTGTTTGTTTATGTAGAGTCGAAGTGCATGCACTACATAATTGTGAAGAAGAGGTTGGTGCGACTTTGGCGATACTTGGGGAATTGTGTGTTGCTCCCTACGCGGGACCTCGCGCTTTTCCTGCCGACTTGAATTATCACTTGACGGGGAGCAACACACAATTCACTACGTAATTCTGTTAGTAAAAAACTGTAGTCGATCTACGGAAAGTCGTACATACACTGCATTTGGATCGGTGTTCCGGTTCCGCCATACAGAATTTTCGAACCACGTTGCTGCCCATGGCAACTCCGGACGCGAAAGTGTACTACCCAGAGAATCATAAATTTTATTCCCCAATCCACTTGCGGAGATTAACCATTCTGTTCACTGAAAACGACTACCATCGTGCCTCAACTGCTCCAACTTCAGGGGCAGCCAACTTCAAATATTAGGGAGGTTTCGCTCTACGTAATTACGTATGAAAATCCGTACGTCGTACGCTCCAGGGAGCGAGGGCAACTTTCATACGTAAATCTCTCTACGGATTTCCGTAGGAAAGCTCTTTCCTACGTTGGGTCCTCCGTAGGATTTTTCGAAATATTTTTCGCATTTTCCGCATTTGTCCATGGCAACGTTCAAGCCGCGCGAAACACAAGGTACACACACCGTACACCACGTGCAAAATAATGAAAAAAATGCGGTCTCGGTTCATGGTGCATGCAGTGGGCGCATGCAGTGGGCGCATGCAGCCAACGCGTCTCCAAAGCAACAATGCATGGTTAGCAGTCGTGGAGAAATCACTTAGAGCGAAACCCAACAGCTCTGATTTTTACGTATGAAAATTCCGTGCAGTTCCTACGTTATTTTCATGCGTAATTCCGTAGAGCGAAACCTCCCTATTATTTCAAATATTATTGCCAAATTGGTTAAAGAGGGTGTGAACATGCACCCATGCCTTTTTAAGTTTTTGCTTATTGCTTTGCAGTGTGACTAGAAGCATGCATGGTCTAACGTATGCTGTTTTGACCGTAAGCACTGCTTTTATATGGTGACTGTGCGATGATCAAGCGCGTAAGCACTGCACACAAGGCTTTGGCTGGCTCTCGTGGCATTGGTTGGCTGAACTGCTCAGCCCGTGCTCAGATTGAGATGTTAATAAAAAAAAGTGTACTATGTATGTATACCTGCGCTCAGAGTGTTTTGTGCCCTGTTACCTTGTTCTGCTTGATGGCAGGTTGAAAGGGAGGCTCTGCTGCATGTGGGTGGTCCCGAGGCCATCACATGGCGACACAAACGCCAACATCTATACCTTAGCGTGAAATGGCTCCTGCGCGCTCTGAACGGAGCTACCCGCTCAACTGAGCCGGCTGTGCCAGGAGTAGGTCAGTTCATGGAGAATGTGCTCAAGCGTTCTCGCTGCACTTGTTTGAGGCCATCGTCGTATGACGTATGCTTGACTGGGTAAGTTTGCCAGTCTGTTGACTATGGTAACCCAGTGCTAAGTGTTTGGTGTGTAGAACTGTTCTCTCTTTCTTGGCCTTTAGTATGCTCTGCGTGTTCCGCACCACTTGACAGTGCCCTGTGCTCTGAGCGAGAAATTACCACTTGCCGATGGGATATTTAGGCGTCTTGTTCCAATAATGTGGAAAAGGTCATTGTGACCGAGAACGTCTCCATTTTCTAGTCTGCCATCATGCAAGGATTTGGTCACACGCCTGGGTGTATGTCCAGTGGGCCTAGCCATAGTACTTCAAGTAGGTAGCAAGCTACAAGCGCATCAAGGGACGCCGGACGGACATACATGATTGTACCTAAAAGCCAGGCGTTGGCCGCAAGCAACCAACGCATCGCACTGGCTGTCTGCTGCAGGTGCGAAAGGCTGTGCACGTGTGCCTCTGGAAAGTGGTTTGGGACGATGTGCACGCTCTCCCCAACCTACGTAGTAGATTGCACCTCATGGTCTCCGATATGTAGCGAGGTGTTGCATGGGTTGAAAGTCGACAGTTCGGCAAGGGCATGTTCACTGCCTCTGCCGTCATCCTGAGAGGCTAGGCACTCCTCATCAATTGTATGGTACCACTTGCATATCCAGAATGGGTGTTAGCGAGCTGCTCGTCTGATTCACCTGCACGGCTGGTGCTCAGTACTCTAGAGCAACCGCGTGCTGAGATGTAGTTTGGCAGCAAGCAGTTGTTGTTGTTGTTGTTGTTGTTGTGCTGATCTGGCCATACACTTAGAGTGCTGACTTGGTGGGGGTGAATTGTGCTGATCTGGCCGTACACTTAGAGGGCTGACTTGGTGGGGGTGAATTATGCTGATCTGGCCGTACACTTAGAGTGCTGACTTGGTGGGGGTGAATCATGACTGCAGTTTTCCTCAGGACTGAGCTATGACCATTGTCGACTGCTGGTTTGTTTTTGCACTTCCATGCTTACTGTGTTTGCAATCCAGGTGCAGCGTATTGCCATCATATTACCTAACCAGAATATTCTCCAAAAGGTGGCATGTATTCCAATTTGAATTTTCTTTCACTTTGACTCAAATTTCCCACCCGAGTGCCTGGTAATATTATACGGGGTTCAAATATGCACACCTTGCTTCTCTCTGTCCAGCTTGGAGAACATGGAATGACCTGTTCTTGTGACTGTGTGGTGTGTTTGTGCATGTAGTTGTGCTCACATTGTGATCGTTGATGACAACATGTACTACGGCAGCATGCGCTACCCTTACTACAGCTTAGCAAGAGAATGTGAGTACATGTACTCACAGTACTGTGGCGTACAGTATGTGCACTCAGTGCCGTCTAGGGCTTCTCATTGTGTTCACTGCAAATACATACATGAAAAAAATACAAATACAAAACACTCGTACCGTAAAGTCGCGAATAAAAGCCGGGTTTGCATACAAGCACATCGCGGATAGAAGCCTGAAAATCAAACGGGTCAAATGCATATAAGCCTGTCGCGCGTAGAAGCCTGGCTTCTATGCAAGCGCGGATCGGGTAGGTCAAGAGTGCATGTGCTATGTACAGTGCATAGTAAAACTGCCACCATACCGGTAGTCAGTGGTAGATCTACGCGTGTCGCGCGTAGAAGCCTGGCTTGTATGCAAGTGTGGTGCATATAAGCATGGTTTGCATACAAGCCTGATGCAGAAAGCGGCTTATGTGCTTATAAGCCCGGCTTTTATCCGCGACTTAACGGTACATGTTCTGTCGCAGCTAATAGAAATGAATGTCAAGAGCAAAGAAGTTACTCCGAGTACTCTACCATTATACAGTGACATAACGACGGTGAACAGCATCAATTAGTGAGATACGTGCAGCAGTTGGTACCTGTGTGTGGGCATGTAATGCACAGTATTCTTAGACTATTCTATAAGAGAACTCACTGGATTGGAGTTGGAGTAGAGAGGAGAGTTGGTTGGAGTTGGAATAGACAGAAGAGAGGGAACTGGATTGGATTGAAGTTCTTTCTGTCTGTCTCTCTCTCTCTCTCTCTCTCTCTCTCTGTCTATCTGTCTGTCTCTGTGTCTGTCTGTATGTCTCTCTGTCTGTCTCTCTGTCTCTCTGTCTTTCTCTCTGTGTCTGTCAGTCTGTGTCTGTCTGTCTGTGTCTGTCTGTCTGTCTGTGTCTGTCTCTCCTCTCTCTCTCTCTCTCTCTCTCTCTCTCTCTCTCTCTCTCTCTCTCTCTCTCTCTCTCTCTCTCTCTCTCTCTCTCTCTCTCTCTCTCTCTCTCTCTCTCTCTCTCTCTCTCTCTCTCTCTCTCTCTCTCTCTCTCTCTCTCTCTCTCTCTCCCCCCCCCCCCTTCTGTCTTGTGACTTGCGACGTGTGTGTGTGTGTGTGTGTGTGTGTGTGTGTGTGTGTGTGTGTGTGTGTGTGTGTGTGTGTGTGTGTGCGTATGTGTGCTTGACTACTTGAAGTACTTGTTTTCTTTACAATAAAATTTAAGTACCAAGAGGGTGTCCCATCACCACGACCAATGGTACTCGTACTTGATTGTGCACGTACGAGTATATGTATGCCTGGTGTTGCTTTGATTGCAGTTTCCCTTCCGTTTGGTCAGCTCCATCTCAGCTGCTCTGTACCTTTGGCCATTAAGCGTAATCAGGAGCGACACTCACTGGTAACTCCGGCCACGATTGAGAAAATGCATGCCAATATGGAGGTGCCCGGGGCACGAAGTTGGGAAACTTGCTTTTCGACTGTTGACTCTGTACACCCGATCCCGAATATGTAAGAAACACGTCTGAGAACAGTGTGTATACTTTGTCCAAACATGATTGCTTGTTTTATGTACTCATTCTGGATATGTTAGTTCAACCATCACCCCTGTGAACTAGTATCAGCGATTCCAGCGAGTAGTGGCTGCCTTGGGGAATGCTGAAATTCGATCAATGTTCATAACAAACAATTTACAAACTGCTGCTCTTTCTTCAGCTGTTAGTTTGGCATGGTTGGAGACAACTGAGCTACTCAGAATGGCACTCCTGGTGCGGAGCATCTCCTTCCAGTGTGTGCAGGTTTGACGTATGGTGTAGTGTTTTAGTGTGATAGTGTTATGTGGTATTGTCTCACTTGCATAACTTAGTTATGCAGTGTCTATCTACCTTGTTGACACTCGGGTTCTGGCCATGACTGCGTGTGTTTGTGTTGCCATGTCTAGGTTAGAGTTGGCAGAGGGTTTTTTCAGCAAGCTCACTGTTCCACCGGCTTTGTCGGACCCTCTAGTGAAGCTTGTGGAAAGGGTAAGTTGTTTGTCAGTGCTGCAACTAAGTGCGTCATGTGTTATGCTGTAGAGGGTACACTCATATAAAATTAATGCCATTGCAACTTCACCTTTCACACCACCATCATCACGCTTTTGGGCCAATCGTACTTCATCTCCCACACCAACATCAAGATATTATCTCTTTGGGATCCTCTGAATTCATTCGTACAGCTGTTTTGATCTTGGTACTGTTAATTGGTGCTCATCTACCTATTGCTAGTCTACCTACTGTTGTGGACATGGAATTCCAGTCGAATGACCGGGGCCGGCGCCCTCAGTGCGTACAGAACGTTGCATGCAGTGCACATGTTGATCGCAGCGCACGTGTACTAACGGCTGCATGGCCAGCGCCCTGGGGCCGTTTGTCTTCCGACCAGGCTTCCATGTCCACGACAGTACTTGTAGGTGTTTGACCAACACTGCAAAGAACAGAGAGAGAGAGAGAGGGAGAGAAAGAGAGAGAGAGAGAGAGAGAGAGAGAGAGAGAGAGAGAGAGAGAGAGAGAGAGAGAGAGAGAGGAGGGAGGGAGGGAGGGAGGGAGGGAGGGAGGGAGGGAGGGAGGGAGGGAGGGAGGGAGGGAGGGAGGGAGGGAGGGAGGAGAGGCGAGAGAGAGAGAGAGAGAGAGAGAGAGAGAGAGAGAGAGAGAGAGAGAGAGAGAGAGAGAGAGAGAGAGAGAGAGAGAAAGTTTAAGCTGTTTTGCAACTCCGAGTTTCACGTAGTTACGATCATCAAGCAAATTTATTGGTAGTATTTGGCACGTTCCAATATGTCAGGCTATACTATTTTCTCCTTTTGGACGAGTGGGCTGTGCCAATGTGCTGTTGAGAGAATTCTTTCTTCTGTACCCTGTATCCACATGTAGGCGAATGCACAGGCTGTCACCAAGAGCAATACTCAACACCAGATTGACCAGGTCCTGCGTAAGCGCATATCAGCCACAGTGACCAACCTGCCTGGTAAGCCTATAGATCACAGTCACATTTGCCATGGTGCAGTCTGTGCATGTGTGTTACAAGATCAGATCAGTCATGTTTGCCATGGCAACTGTAAACTGTGTACCGTATTTCCCTGATTATAGGTCGCACCTTTTTACACTAAGAATCAAGGGTGAAAAAGGGGGTGCGACTTACAATCGAAGATTGCGAGAGTGATTGTTCACTCTCCTGGATTTTTCTTACACGAAGGTCTGCTATCAGATCATTACGGCCATGTTTGCTATTTTAGCATGGTAGATGTGCATGACTTGTCGTGTATTACTGTTACTATTACAAGATCAGATCACAGTCATGTTCAGCTTGTGTACATTGTACAGTGCCTGCTAACAGTGACCGTGCTTTCGAGTACTGTAAATCAACAGATTTTCGGAAGGGGCTTTTCCCGTTCCAAACTTTGCTGCTTACTAAATCGCAGTAACAATGTAGTAAGCGGTTGTAACCGGGTGTTAGCGGCCGTCCTGAGTTCCCTCGGGAACGGACACGATAATTAATTTACTCTCAAATCTCCTCCCCCAACCTCTTTTGATGTATTATTGTGCTAGTACTCCTGATTCCAGGCGATACGTTGCTATTCACCGGTGACAGCACAGTAAAAAATAACTCCTGTGGCACTCAAGTAGGACTGAAACCAGGCCCACACACACCCAGGAGTGCACCAGAGTGCATTAGCAGAAGAGCTAGCACTGGGCACCCAGTGGGCCTTCACCCTGTTCACAGTCATGGCCAAACGGGTCTACTACTCTAGCACTGTACTACTACTCTACTAGTACTACTACTGTACTACTACTGTACTACTACTGTACTACTACTGTACTACTACTGTACTACTACTGTACTACTACTGTACTACTACTGTACTACTACTGTACTACTACTAGTACTAGTAAATAATCAGCACACGAATAAAGCAGTGCTGTCTGTGAGTTGCTGATCGATTGCATCCAGCCAGTGTGACGTGACATCACACCACTACACACACCACTACACACCACTACACACCACTACAAGACAGTCCTATCACATGATACTACTAGCAGTGGCTACTGTACTGCAAGCTGCTACAGCAGATGTGTTCTGCTTTGGGTCTTTTTTCTTCATTCCATGGTCACAATGATGAATGACAAGTGTTACTTGTTACTTGTCATGATGCTGGCCAGTACAACTGGCCATGGTGGGTGGAGATCAAGGGCACGGACCGGAAGTAGAGAGCGCAGCGTGCGATATGTACTACACCTCGCAAGACTGAAGCTCACCAACGTACACGACGCTGAATTATGAAATTACAAGTAGACCGAATGCGAGGAGAGGGATTCACCGACGCGACAACTTTGCTTATACTGGCTTCTTGTCCATTGTGTGTGTGCGTGCGTGCGTGTGTGTGTGCTATGAAGACGGTTGTAGCATCCAGCTTGTGGCCGTGCAGCTGAACAGGGCACGGCAAGATCTCCTGGAGTCCATCAAGAGAGGCCACCTGTCCATGGAGCAGATCATGGAGATGGGAGCTGGCCTTGAGCAAGAGAACGACGGTGCTAGCAGCAGCAGCAGTCTGCAGGACCAGGCCACCAATGACTTTATCCTAGCTGCAGTTGATGGGTATTACACAAACATCATAACCAGCATTATTGATAGTACCATGGCGAACCATCCATAAGACTTCAGTCTGTTCTACTCTATATCTACTTCAGTACAGTACAGTACAGTGCAGTACAGTACAGTGCAGTGCAGTGCAGTGCAGTGCAGTGCAGTGCAGTGCAGTGCAGTGCAGTGCAGTACAGTACAGTGCAGTGCAGTACAGTGCAGTGCAGTACAGTGCAGTACAGTGCAGTACAGTGCAGTGCAGTGCAGTACAGTACAGTGCAGTGCAGTACAGACTAAGTCTACAGTGCAGTGCAGTGCAGTGCAGTGCAGTGCAGACTACAGTGCAGTACAGTGCAGTGCAGTGCAGTGCAGTACAGTGCAGTGCAGTGCAGTGCAGTGCAGTGCAGTGCAGTGCAGTACAGTGCAGTGCAGTGCAGTGCAGTACAGTACAGTACAGTGCAGTACAGTACAGACTACAGTGCAGTGCAGTGCAGTACAGTGCAGTACAGTGCAGTGCAGTGCAGTGCAGTACAGTGCAGTGCAGTGCAGTGCAGTACAGTACAGTACAGTGCAGTACAGTACAGACTACAGTGCAGTGCAGTGCAGTGCAGTACAGACTACAGTGCAGTGCAGTACTACAGTGCAGTGCAGTGCAGTGCAGTGCAGTACAGTACAGTACAGTACAGTGCAGTGCAGTACAGTGCATTATCACTCCCTTAGTATTGACTCACATAGATTTTTGCCATACCTAAGCAGTCAAATATTCCTGCATATTTCACTCCTTAGGGCTATATTGACTGCTTATATTTGACTGCTTAGGGGTTGCGCAGTTGAATGGTGCCTAGTGCAGCATTGTCACTGCATGTGTAGGCCGTGGTGCAACGGTTGTGCAATCATAAAACCGGGATTCATGAGGTTATCGTTCTGGAATTTGAAATACGGACTGTTTGTCTTGATGAATCTAATATTGACTTCGTACTTGGTCAGTATAGGAAATAAAAACCTCGTAAAAGACCTCGGCTTCGCCTCGGTCTTTTACTCGGCTTTTATTTCCTATATTGACCTCGTACTCAGTCAATATTAGATACGTACAGTGCAGTACAGTGCAGTACAGTACAGTGCAGTGCAGTACAGTGCAGTGCAGTGCAGTGCAGTGCAGTGCAGTGCAGTGCAGTGCAGTGCAGTGCAGTGCAGTGCAGTGCAGTACAGACTACAATGCAGTGCAGTACAGTGCAGTGCAGTGCAGTGCAGTACAGACTACAGTGCAGTGCAGTGCAGTGCAGTGCAGTGCAGTGCAGTGCAGTACAGACTACAATGCAGTGCAGTACAGTGCAGTGCAGTGCAGTGCAGTACAGACTACAGTGCAGTGCAGTGCAGTGCAGTGCAGTACAGTACAGTACAGTGTACAATACAGCATTTTGGTTTCTGGATGCTCAGCATGTCTGCTGCCATGTACTGCTTCAGCCTCTTTTGAACTACGAACAGTGCAACTACTTAGCCTTAGGGCCTGGTCAGACTGCGGCAAATTTTGGTTGCCTGACGAAAACAGAAAAGCGTCCAGAATTTGAATCGCGATCACACTACACATGTGGGGAGAATGAAAATTCAAACCGTTCATTTCGAGCGTCAAGTGGTAATCTCCACGAACGACGTCAAATTCTTTCACCTTGGGGATCGCCAACACCTTCAGTGCAATCCTTGCAACCATCCTTATGAGTTTTGTTGTTGTCCGTGGCCAATTAGGCCTCGGTCACACTACGGCAGTTTGAAGCTGGACGCAGCGTCAAGCCGCAGCACTTGACAGAGACGCGGGGTCACACAGTGTTTTGTTTTTTTGCAGCTCATGAGTGCCGCGGCTTGACGCATTTGTCTACGTCACAAAACCACCAGGAAAACTCAATGACGACACGGATTCCCACGGAAACTGGCCTTTTGCTTATTATACAAAAAAATTGTTGGACAAAGTTTTCGAATTTTTCATTGATTTTTGATTACAAGAAGATAAGACGAAAGGTACTAGGTCCACGCGTGCACGATCGTTGTTGTTTCTTTCCGAATTTGAAGCCATTTTCAGTTGTAGTGTCATTGATCAGGCAAGAAAAGTCCGCATCGCAGCTGTGTTTCTCCTGACTTCGTCATACTGGCTGTCCTTTTTGGGGCTCTTGACGACAACACAACACTCACAAGTCAACAGGCTCCAGTTGGCCGATGACCCACTCAAACAACTGGTCCTTTCTCGACATCATTTTCTTCTCAGAAAACGCCTCGCTCTTCCGCCAGGTTCGGAGCAGAGCAGCCTCGGCCTCGTAGGTCCACGGACTCATCTCGAACAAAAAGAGGGAACAAAACAAACCTTGAACAGACGAATGTCGAATAACTGCTCAACTCAAGCAAAGTGTCTTGAAACTAATTTTACTTGAAAGACACTGTTTTTCCGCCAAGCGTCACTCCCATCAGCGGCAACGCAGCCGATTTCCCCACGTCAGACGCAGCAGCGTCTGACGCTCAAACTTCCCGCGTTGCGTCAGTTGCCATGGAAAAGCTCATGATTCTGACGCTGTCGCAGCATTTTTGCCGTAGTGTGACCGAGGCCTTAAGCAACTCGATATCGAGATGAAAAAATCAGGATTATCAGCGTCAATGGCGTATCAGCGTCAAATCCTGTTTGGAGCGGAAAAGCGTGGTCCGTTCTCGCTTTTTTTTTGGAGCGTCAACTCTCGCTTTTGCCGCTCTGGCGGCAAGTAAGTTACTATGGAGATTCGGATTATAATCCTAGGATTATTTCGATTTTGCCGCAGTCTGACCAGGCCCTAACAATGCCTTGACAATAGCAATAACTGAAGAATGAGCCTCTGAATTACAAACAGTAAAAATATAGTAGAATGTGTACAGTGTCTTGGCAGTGATAACAAACAAAAGAGCCTGTTTTGAAATCTAACAGCACAGATCTACTCTCTGCATTAGGAAGCGGGTGGAGGTTAGTCAGTTTGGTTGCAAGCACATTGGGAAAGTTGATGCAATTAGTTGCCTACCTGCGCTAGTGGAATGGGTCAGTAAGCGCATTGTGGAGTGGTGGTGTAACTGATGATTGTCCACCTGCTCATAAGCAGTAGTATGCACGTGAATGTATAGCGTGTTGCGATACGGGCACAGTATCACGGTCAATACTTGTTAGTTTGAAGTGGTATGTGTAGGAAATCAGAAGTTCAAAGCACGCAAGAGGTACACAAAAGGAAGTAAATAGGGCTGTTTTTTTGTTGTAACTCAGAGTTTCATGGCAAAAACCCAATCATCAGACAACAAAGCATGTAGTAGACAGCAGTACCAGCAGGGCCACATTCCAGTTGTATGCTGCTTTTTTTTTTTGAGAATAGCAGGATCAATTTTTTCGTTTGCCAGCATGGCATCGCATCTCCTTGAAACGAAAACTGTGCAAACACTTGAGCCCCTGATGTGAATATGCAATAGAAATAGCATCCTGGCAATGGTGTCTCGTGAATTCCGTGACGTGCAAAACGTCTTTCTTCTCCAGAGCTTGCAGGGGTTGTTCGCTCAATGTACAACAACATGCAGACTAAATCAGTAGAGGGAACGACGCTGTGGAAACATGCGTGGCTCCCAACCACGTGGTCGCACTGAGCAATCCGTTACCATTCAAGAGAGCCGGGTGCAGTTGCCTTGAATAAGCTGCGGGCGTGGTAGAACATCTTCTCCTGGAGAGCGCTCTTCAGCTCTTCACTCAGCAGCCAAGTGCTCGGGAACGGGCGGTTTTGGAAACGGTAGAGCGTTGGTCGGAAGTGAAGAAACTTGCCTTCGAGTGCTGGTACATTTACACATCCTGTCAGGACGAAAACACCCATCAACAATCACGCTTATTATGCAAGAGTGGCCTGCAACAGTATGTTTTAGCCGAGGTATTTATTGAGACTGGTAGATGCAGACGAGGAGCAGGGGGGCTATGACAAGCCTTCTTTGTTTTTAGTTCTCCCTGGTACGAACGGACTGCCCGCCTTACCTTCCGTACAATGGTTTAGTGTGCATAATGTCATGCTTTCAGCCTCAGCATACAAAATAGTCAGAAATACATGTACATGTATATGAAGTATCACAAAGGCAGAAGAGAACAGAGACAACCGGCCAGGTCATTGTTGTAACGCTGCGTTTCATGCACATAGCAAAGCTAAGGCAATCCTCAGACAACTGATAACCTGTACATCATCTGCGTCCAAATTTATACCCAGGCAGGTAGCTAAAACAGGGCGCGAAAAGTGAGTAAAGCGCGAAAAAGCAGGTGGCATAGCGCGCAAACTATTGTGTATATGAAGTATCTGTCATACTGTACACCCTGGTTAGCATGGCAGGTCGATGGCAGACATAATATTATTAATTGCAGTAGCAATGGTATGGATATGTCTTACCTTCGACTCGTCCGTTCTTCAGTGTTAGTAGCAGATCATGGCACACGACTATTCCCACAACATCGCCCGGCTAAGGAAAAGAACAAAGAGGCAAAAGTGACCAAGCAAAATTTGGTGTCTTAAGCAATCTCAGTTTGGCCACACCAACAACAAATACTGAATACTGAATAAATGAATAGGCGGGTCTGTGCGACAGGAGTATGATCGGGCTGTATAGAGACGATGGACTTGCCGCCGTCCGTAGTATCTCTGCACGCAATCCTGACAGGTTGCACAAGGACATCACTGCGGTATTCAAGTCCCTCGGCCTACGACTCCGAGTCACCATCCAAGGCAACCTGACAGCCGTTGACTTCCTCGACGTTACATTTCACTTACCAACTGGCCGATTTAGTGCATATCGGAAGCCGAATGACACCCCCCTCTACGTGCACCGTCACTCTAGCCACGTCAAGGTCAGCTATTCCACAATGCCGAATATGCAGTCGACTATTCGGGGTCACAACCACCAAATCTCGAAAGAGGATAGCAATGACCAGCAGCCGGCAGAGGTCAAGTCATGCAACTGTCGCAGCAAGCCAGAATGCCCCGTGCACGGGCAGTGCCTCGATAGCAGCATTGTTTAACGCGCCGATGTGAATAGCAACACAGTTGATAATAAATTCTACTATGCTTGGTGATGTCAACGCGGACAAGCGCATAATAATATTAATAATAACAATGGCCTAACCGAGAACACGTTCAAGCAACGATACAACGGCCACCTCACCACATTTCGGCATGAGCGGTATGAGAAGATCACGGAGCCGTCCAAGCATGTGTGGAAGTTGAAGACGGCAGGCAAGCCGCACCCAATTGCATGGTCGACCGCCCGGTCTGCAAGGGCTTACTCCAGCTCTAGCAAGAGGTGATCTCTGCCCCACGGAGAAGCTTTTCATCACCCGTGCAGACAAAGCCAGATGCCTCAACAAGCGATCCGAGCTTGTGTCGAAGTGCCACCATGAGAACAAATGCCAGGGACTATAGAAACCGCCCTACGACGTTTGATATCAAAATCAAGTTATGACGTTTCAAAGTCACGCGACTCAAAGTAGTTACGCGAAGCGCAGAACTCGTCACTTTTGTTTTGACAAGACTCAAGAGCTTCTCCGTCTCTCGTCTTGTTAGGTGGTCGGGGAAGGATTCCGAGCTCGAGCGATTGTCGAGTAACTCATGAGGCTCCACTTACTGTGATTGATTATGGCTACAACATCTAGTAGACGACGCAACTCGATTCTGTGTGGACTCGACTAGTCCCTGATGCGAAGGCGCTTGAATCGGACGACGAGAATTTTTACGGATTCAGCGCTGGCACCCGCGAGTCGTCCGCGAGCGATTCCGACACCGATGCTGACAGCGACGGCGATGATATGCCACCTAAGAAGAAGACGTATGGAGTCACAGCAAGCTCGAGTGCTGCTAGTGTTGTGTCGAAAACGCCAAGCCCCGACAGCTCGGAAATTTCAAACGCGGAGAGTGACACCGACTACTCGGAATCGGATGACGAACCAGATACCCCCGCACCTGAGCCACCGACGACGGAGCAGGTGAAGCGTGGTCTCCTCGGACATACGCGATGGGATTGAGAGAGGCCGTGGATGCAAGTCGAAGAATCATTGGAAAGTCATCCCAGAGCAGCAGCTCGAGGACTACATATTTGAAGTCTCTAAACTGCGAGAATCGAAAAAGAGCTTCAACAGTTCAAGCAGTTTGTTCTGGGCGCACTGACTGGAAGCATGCGAAAGTCGATGACTGGCGGTGGTGATCGACCTTTCTATTTCCGCTATCATGTACGTGGTTACGAGTTGTGCAAAGACGTGTTCATGGCAGTTCATGCTGTTGGAAGTCATGTAATGAAGCGCCTTCAAAAAAGGCAAACAAAGGAGTCGTTCAACTGGCACAACATGGCTTGACTGGGAGAACACCAGAGCACTTGGCCATTTCAGCAGACATAGAGCAGGATATAGTGCAGTTTATTTAGTCATAATTATGCTAACATGTACGGTCTACCTCAACCTGCAGCGGAGCGAGGTCGTGCTGAGGACCCTCCAGTATACTTACCAGCATCCGAGCACAAGAAGTCTGCATACATCTACACCAAGACCGTCACACAGTATTCGCCTGTTCATTACAGGTCATTTTGCCACATTTGGAGGAGACAGGCAGCACACATCAAAGTGATGAAGCCAAGGACAGACGTATGCGGACTGTGTGACAATCTGCGGTACAAAATTCGTGTCGCCCGTACAGAGGAAGAGACGAAATGTAGTGTCCAGGCCCTGTGTTCGCACACATCCCTAGCACAAGAGGAGCGGCAGTACTACCGAGATTTAGTGGACGGCGCGCAGGCATCACTGGATGAAGCTGAGGGCATAGTTCACTATACATTTGAACTGCCTAACTACTACGTAGTAGCACGAATGAAGATATACAAAGAACATTACATACTGTGTACATAAATTTGCTCTATATTGCTCAATTGATATGCCATTATTAAATAGGTGGTTAGGCACATTTTACCATCGCAGATCAACTTGAAATTTTGTTTGAGCACATTACCATACCATACCAACATTTTGAAAGAAAAAAAAATTTTCGCCAAGAAGTGCCATAGGGTGGTTTCTGTAGTCCCTGGCTCAAATATTACTTGTCAAATTGTGTCACCTGGTCCTAGCAGAATATCGCTTAGTTAATAACAATTATACACAGAAAAATAACACTTTCTCTCTGCAGCTAACGTTAGGCCAAATAACATCTCTTGTCAAGCGTTGTCACCTGATTCCACGAGAATATCATGTAGCAATACACAGATAACTAACGCTTTCTCACACACTCTATATCGCCCTACATATCGTATCGTAATTGTTATGCTGGGCTTGCCACATTCATGGTACATGTATATAGCAGTACTCTCAGGGCAGGGTCAGTACCAATTTTCATCTGATGATCGATTCAGTTCGTGAAACTCGGAGTTACGAAACTGCAACTGCTCGTTCTTCTGTCTGTGAATAAATTAATAAAATTATTATTATATTCTCTGCTCGGATGGCAGCTACACCCTATTTCAGGGGTTAGAGCATTGCTGGCCTCAAGCCACAGTCACTGGTTCGAGTCCTGCCGGTGACAGCCAATTTTTTCTTCAGGCTTTTCCCATTTCCATTCCCTCAAGAAGTGAAAATTATTTTTCTTTGACTAAGAGCGGTACACCGTCTAACTTCACTTCTCCAACTCGCGGACAATTAGAACGTGGTAGGAAGTAACAGAGCTAATGAGTTCTACAATACGTTCCCAGACATTTCCTTGTTCTAAACAACATCCGGCCAGTGGATCAACACTGGGTGTTGACATGAGCTAATAGGGAGTTGGTGGTGATGAGATAAGGTGATGAAAAGCTACCATCGTTTTGAGAGGTTTTAAGCAGCAGCAGGAATAATGATGCGCTGCGGCTTCACCTGCTGACTGGCCGGCTCTTCGGTGCACTTGAACTACTGGCGGGACAGCATTACTTCATTTCCCTGTGCCATGCCGCGGCCACAGCAACTCGACGAAAGGAAGGGTACAAAGTTAAGAGTGCTGTGCACACACCGGGTTGGCTGGTGGGTGTCTGGCCGGGGTAGAGTGAAGGTAGTGTGAAGGTAGTAGTGCCAAACAATGCATACCGCATACTAGTACAGTCATGTACTTGCATCATGATCCCAGACACACCATGCTCGCCACAGTAAAGCCTGTAACCACTGCTTAACTCCCAGGCTAATTTCTGTTGCTTGTTTTATAACAGCGTCAAAGCGAGGCTAGCTTCAATGTACAGTCATCGTGACCCGTGTAGAAAGTGGGGTTGGAAAACGGTTTTACTGCAATGCATTGGCACACAGACGCTGTGGTATTGGCTGAAGTGCTGCTCAGTGCCCGTGTGTATGTTGAGCTCAAGATCATGTAACAGTACACATTGCGGTGGATGTGACTGGCCCAGTGACTAACAGGGAGTGCACCAGGGGCGTAGCGTAGCCCTTTTCAGTCTGCTCCGGAAGGTCATGTAATGCGACATAGCAGGGGACACGATAACGGTCGGACATCGGACATTTTCCGGCCATTTTCGATTCGAATCCGGCGCTTTTTTTCTTGAACGGACAATGCGTCCGATCGAAATTCACAAAATAGCGTCGCTGGGAAAGAGAACGGCTGAGGACAATGGCGCTCTGCCTGGGAAGAAGTCTCACGAAGTCGGAGCAGCAACCTGTGACAAGAGGGTTTCACAGCAAGACAGGGAGCTGTCCACTTCAGTGTAGCTCCAGTTTGAGCGTAGCAAACGATCGAGGAGTTTTGAAATGAAATTTCTTCGCTTTCTCGCTACAATAGGAACTATTACGCGAGACGCTTGTACAATCCGAAATATTGAAAACGTCCCTGTTCCAGGGAAACAAGGCTTCAGAAATGTGTGCCAGCTTGCGATATTAGTCCGTGAGCCAAAACTCAAAATCACAAGTGCCGTTGCACTCTCGGATGGACAAATCGCCGCTTACAGTGTTGGTCAAGGACATCACAAAGGATACGTTTTCGCTTGTTGGACGTTCCAGAACCGATCCAGAGACCTTCGCGAGGGCTTCTTTTCTCGACCAAATTCCACCGTGAGAACGAATATTTTTACGCGAGTGGTGAGGTGTGCGTCGTATGAGCAAGCGCAAAAGTAGAGTGAGGAAAAATAATTTATTTTTAGAAGATGACGACGTTGACGACAATATCGACTTGGGATATTGTGATCACTTTATTGAAGTTTATTCCTTTCGTGTACATTGATGTTGTTTTGACAACAATGGAAGAAGAGGAAGACGTTTCTAGTGGCAGCGAGGTGCTGGATGAGGCAGCTGACGGCAACGAAGTGGCAAATGACAGCCCAGCGGAGTAATATTGCTGGAATTTTGTGTCTGTGTCACAGCGCCCAATTTAGTAAAAACGAGAAGCCTGCAGTGAGTATTATCGAGACTACAAGTTGGTGTCGCATCGTCAGCGCTGCTCGAGAGAAGGACGACCATATCTGGGCTTTTCTCTGCCAGCACAAGAGCTCAGGGAGGAGTAAATGGTGTGGCTGGTATCATGAAAAGTGCTACACCAATTGCACCCATGTGATAGCAATTGCAAACCTGGAGAAGACCAGTGCCTCTGATTTTGCTTTGTCTATACTTGCTGACAGTGATGTGCATGTAGTAGTGAACCCAGAGCCACATCCTAAGGCCAGTAAGGGGCCACCTACCAGGAGCTTAGTGGTTGATACGAACAACGAATGCCATACCGGTGAAAGCAGAGCACGGTGTAAACACAACACGGAGAACTGGTCCACCCAGAGTTTCCGGAAGGGAATGTTTTGTTGCAGGCAGCAATGGAGAGGGCAAGACGACAAGTAGCGAGGGCGAAACCAGCGCTGCTGGAGGTCCAAGCCAGAGCACCTGGCTGCTTTGCGGGCAACATACTACTGTATACCATTAGCTGTGTATGTGTGTGTGCGCGCGCGTGTTTGTGTGTGTGGGCGCGTGCATGTGTGTGTGTGCGCGTGCGTGTGCATGCGCGTGCATGTGTGTGTGCGCGAGCATGCATATGTGTGTGCGAGTGTGCATGTGTGTGCGAGCGTGCATGTGTGCGCGCGCGCACGTGCATGTGCGTGCTAGGCGTTTTCCTTTGTTGGTGACACCACCCCAGGCTACTACTGGTGTTGGGGCACGGTGTTGCCACAGCCACTGCGGCCAGTGCGATCCGTGTTTCAGGTCGTTGGTGGGTTTTAGATTCCGCAATTGTCGACAAGGTGTGCGCCGTGTGTGTGTGTGTGTGTGTGAAACCCGACAGCATTGGTGTGATGTTGTCCGAAGGGACATCCATCACTTACATCTTGAAGGATATTGGTTCGACACTGCACAGCAGCGAGGAGAGTGGCGCACAGCATTCAGAATTGCTTCACCACCACAGCCGGCCTCCCGTGATCGGATTCAGTGTAGTATTTGTAACATTTCCTTTTCGAAGAGCGGCCTGCCATGCCACAAGTGTACTCAAGAGCGTCGCAAACCTGTAGCAGACCAGTCTGGCAGCAGCCAATGCACTGTATGTCTTCGCTGGTTTCACAGTCATGGCAGACTGACATAGTCGGATTCGGCAGCTGGTTCATGTGTGTGTGTGCGCACGCACGCGCGTGCCCGGGAGACTGCATAGTCGCATTCGGCAGCTGGTTCATGTGTGTGTGCGGGCACACACGCGTGCGCATAAGCGTGTTTGTGCGCACGTGCCTGGGAGACTGCATAGTCGGATTCGGCAGCTGGTTCATGTGTGTGTGTGCGCACGCGCGCGCGTGTTTGTGTGGATTCGGCAGCTGGTTCATGTGTGTGTGTGCGAGCGTGCATGCCTGGGAGACTGTATAGTTGGATTCGGCAGCTGGTTCGTGTGTGTGCGCGTGCCTGGGAGACTGCATAGTCGGATTATTCAGCTGCTTCAAGTGTGTGTGTGTGTGTGTGTGTGCGCACGCGTGTGGGTGCGCCGCAGCATGCATGCATGTATGTATGTGACATCATGTTATATCGGTAGTTATCTGTGGATTACTATGTTCTGCGGTGGACTGCGACAGCACACATTATGTGCCAAGATGTGCACCTGGTGATTTGCAACTGTGTTATGTTGAGTTGAAAATGAGCAATGACAGATAGCTTTTGGTGCTGTATGAGTGTGTTAGGAAATCAATAGCCAATTCCAACCTCTTGCATTGGCCGTCAGGTTGGATAGGATCAGCGCGTGCATTTACAACAGTGGTGACGTACTTCCTATTGTACTACTGTAATGTCACATTAGCTTCAGTGTTCATATCATTATAATACTGGAGTATTCTACGTATTCACTACTATTCAGTAATCGAGTGGTTATTACTTTTGAAATATACTTCACTCACCAATTCATTGCTCGCTATTATCTACAAGTTCCAGTCCAGTATGATGAAGTAAAGAGGCGATTTATCCAGCCAAGTAGAGGAACTTGGGATACGAAATCCAAGAGAAATCATGAGGGTTTTCTCAGTTCGGCCATTCACGAATGTAATTGTTATTCTTCAACGCAAACTGAGTAATATTTGACCTTGAACAGGATGAAAAGAAGTTCATGCTCGGGGCAGTCGTCATTTGCTCCAGAAGGTTACTCACTACAGTCTACGCCTATTGGCCTAGGAAGTCGTGAACAAATATGTCGAGAGATATTTAGGACACTCTTGGAAGTCAGTTCTGAACGATTGCATTGTAACTACAAACAGTAGTGACTTTGCTGCATGCAGTTTGCATCCCGATTCATAATTCTCAGCGGCAAAAAAATTCGAATCTAGTTTTGTGCACTGGTTTCCGCGTTATGTGCACTAGTGGTATCTGCTCATGGCTTCAAAAAATGAGAATCCGTGAACAAGCGCAAAAATATCAAGCGAAGAAGGCGAAAATGGCCGCTGCTGTCAGTGAGCAAAGTTGGATGTTTGGCGTCTTCTGTGACCTCCCTGGATCAGTTTCGAACTGTCCAACAAGTGGAAATCGCTTCAGGATACCATCGTGAAGCGGTGTGCCGAAGGACGATTTGTCCCTCTCTGGGTGCAACGGTCGATGCTAAAACAGCCGATTCTGAGATTTGGCTCACGGACTATATGCGTCTATCGAAAGGAGCAGTCTACTGCAAATCCAGTCAATTACGCTCCTGTTGCACAGGCGCTGTGCAAGATTGACGGAGCAGCAGCAGTGAAGGTTAGTCAGAAATTCAA